>NC_060210.1:171866333-172175750 GCF_021130785.1 Homalodisca vitripennis
CAGTCATTGAAGCATTGTTGGTCCGAATTTTTTTACTGTGAACCGAATTGCATAAAATTTTGGAATTAGGTTCACCTTACCCTTAACTTCAAAAGTGAAATGATTTGTACTCCGCAACCACCCTGGGGGTGGTTGCCCACCCCTTCTCGGGAGTGAATTTATTTTTTTCAAAATAACCTCGGATATCGATTAGAAGGCCTAATCGTAAGCAAAATATCATCTATAACGTTTTTCGAAAAATCCAATACTTTTCAAGTTATTGGCAATTGAAAATTCGCAATTGTTTCACGTTTTTTCATCGGTTTTTTTTGCAAATATCTCCAAAAATATACGTTTTATCGAAAATTTTATAAGGAACACAATTGTAGCAGGTAAAACAATGAACAATTTTCTTTTTTATAAAGTATTCTAAGTGAAATATTAAGCTAGATATTAAAAATCAAAGCCGTTTTTTTTTATTTTGTCTGAAATTTAATCTATGTGGTCAATGCCATCTAGCGGCGAGCAGATGCATTTTAGGCATTCTAATAAAAAATAAGTTTTATAGTGCTTGAAATAAGCTTTAAAATGAGCAACTATTAAAAGTCTTTTGCACGTAAAATAAGTGAGCTGTATTGCAAATAAGAGGAGCATCTAATGTTTTTTTCTTTTAAATCAATGGGTTTCATAAGTGCCATTTCCACCAAAATTAAAATTAATCGTTCTTCCGCTAGAATCAACTTTATTATGAAGAGTTTTAATAGATTGTATCAGTTTGGCTGCTTCAGAAACACATATATTTTTCAAAAAAGTCACGATTAAAAAAAAATTAAAATTTTTAAAAAACCACCTTTTTTTCATAATATCTCAAAAATGACGACACATACGAATGAAAGTGTAGGTGTGAAAAATGTAGGTATATTTCTGACAACCAATTTGGATTTTTTGATTTTTCTGTAAAAACAAAAATTGACGGAAATATGATTGTTTTAAAGAGCGCGTGGCAGCGCAATCACAGCCTCTCTTAAGCCCTTTAACCCTTAACCGTTTGAGAAAAAGGTTTTTTACTATATATTGCAATGAAGGATGTGTTGTAGCTCTCTAATTAACTTTTACAATGGTTTTTTATAAATTGTGATAGCATGAAAATTGAAGGAGTTATGGTCAAAAAACTTATCATACTTTTTTCTACTTAGTAAACTGAAAATTTCGGACTGTGAATATTTGGGAGCAATGTGAAAGTACGCAGTATAATAGAGACCCAAAACTATTGTAATGTGTATATATATACATAATATGGCTCATATATTTTGGAAACGTAGGCATGAATACATACCAACTTTCTTATATGTATATATAACACATTTGAGTAAATTTTGTATAATTTGTAAATATTTTAATCCAATAAATGGCAATTTTTTACTCTAAATTAAATTATTTTTAAATAATATGTAATCATATATATTTACTGTTTTAATTTAGGGGTAGTTTTAAGGGTAGAAAAGCTTAAGAATATGATAATCATTTTCGAGAGTGTAGAATAATATTTAAATCCTTTTCATTTTTATCAAAAAAAATTTTTAACAATTTTTTATCAAGGGGTAGTTTTCAAGGGTGAAAGGGGGTTAAAAAATTTGATAATTATTATAGAAAATATAAAATATTACTAACTCTATACTTACATCTTTTTATATCATACCAAAGTATTTTTTTGTGATTTTTCAATTTAGGGGTTGTTTGAAAGGGTTGTAAGATGTTCAAGGGGTTGAAAATCATTTAATATGAGGTAATTGTGTTATAAAACACTTTAAAATTTCACCCACTTACTATTAAACATGTTTTCTAGCGATAAAATGGCTCAATGTCGATTTTTCCATTAAAGGGTTGTTTACACCCCTTAAAAATAATAGGCGGAGTTCAGATCATTTTCACTTTTGAAGTTAAGGGTAAGACGAGCCTAATTCCAAAATTTCATGCAAATCGGTTCACAGTAAAAACATTCGGAGGTAAGACCGTATTTTTCGCTTCAATGACTGCACTAAAAGAGTAACAAACCTGGATGACTGGCAATCACATATTCCTCCATGTTTTTCCAAAGCTTGCATTATTTCATCTTTGTTCTTATACTCTTCTGTTGACTAAAACAAAAACCAAAAGATAAGAGTACACTCATCAATCTTGATGGGACAAAACAATAAAGCATTAGTAAAAAGAAAAAAATATTTGAAACCTTATTGTCCAGAAGATATGATATTGTCCTAATCTTCAGTTACCATATAACTTGTCAATATAACGTGTAACCAATAAATGGTGTTATATGTAGAATTCCATACATGGGTAAACCTACTAAATAAAAATTTACTTTTATGGAATACACTATATTCCATATGTGTGTATGAATATTCAAAGTAATAAAGAAACATTCTAGAAGAACATTACCATGGTATGATGTTCAAAATGTACTCCATTTTTAATTCAAGTGCCACAAACAAATTAAATTAAATGTTTACGCTTTAGACAAATCTCTTCACACTTATCATGCAGCAAAGCAGAGATTACAAACTTCAAAATGCAATATGTTACAAGTTTCTGTCTTAAACTAAATCAAATGTAATAACAATTTTTCATTTTACTTAACATACTGTGTATACATCTTTTGGTAGTAACGGAATAATACAACATACAAGTCAACTATGAAACATGGGCACCGGGCTTCATAGGGTCAGTTTTGGGGCCCTTTTTGTTTCTAGTTTATGTTTATGACTTTAGTATTAATGAACCATCTCTGTCTATATTAAATGCTGACGATACCACTATGATTAGTACATGTGTTGACATTCCTAACGTTACAACACAACTAACAACATACTTAGAATTACCAAAACATTGGTACTCTGCAAACAAAATAGAAGATGCAACAGAGAATATAATATTTACATTAAGAAGTCAAATAAATAACTAGAATGAATGCTTGCTTAAACCTGTAAAAACTACTAGAATTTTTTTATACTATGCTAAATTGGAGTGCTCATCTAAATTATTGATTGTTTAATTTACTTTTAAAGAAATTAAACAATCAGTACAGTAAATAAAATTCAAATCTTAAGTTATTTGAGAAGTAAAAAGACACAATCCCACCACAACATGTCCTAATACACATATAAATGTTAACATATCACTAATATCAGTTTTACAAAGGTTAGGCTATAGTTTCTAAAAGTAACACAGATCAAGGTCGTCGTAAGAGGAAATTTTCTATCTCACCCATTTTCCAATATCCAACGTTTAGGAGAAAGAGAATGAGCTTGCTTATTTTGCAATCCTTATCACAAAGCTTCTAGTTACAAACATTGCCACCAGGCTAGACATTGGAGGTGCTATATTTCACAGGGCTGGATGACAGGTGCTGTATATGACTAACACAATGTCATTACATGTTAGTCCAATCACATTAACTAAATATTTGTCTTAAAGTGTTATTGAACAAAATTAACATTTATCTATTCTTAATACTTACATTAAATGCTAATTTTTCTAAAAAGTGAGAGATTCCACTGGGAAATGCCACTTCATAGCGAGAGCCAGAATCAATTACCACTATAACAAAAGATTAAATATGTAGACATAATAAATAGTTTAGATCATTTTAGTAGATTTCAAACTTCTATAAAATAGCATTAATACTAAATAAATCTTTAAAAAATTGTTTCTTACTTGTAAAACTTTTTTACAGTTATGGTTTAAAACTTTGGCTGACGAGCAGCTCAGTGTCTGATGTTACAGTATCACCAACAATACTATGTTATTTTAACCTTTGGAAGCGAAAGAGTTAATGATTTTAATCTTGGTGAAACCATTACAAAAAATCTTAGATCAATGATAAAGAGCCAATTGTAGAGAAGAATAGAACAAAACATGTAATAACTTTGCCCAAAAGTAATAATTTTATACAAAAGCATAAAGCTACTGATTGATTTCCACGTATAATAATTTTTTGAGAAATAAAAAAATAACTGATCCCTTTAAAAAGTATAACAAATGATAAAAAGTGAATGATGTTCCCGGTAGTGACAATGTTACAAATTCTGTTGTTACTATTTTCCCCATTTAAATTATACTGCAAAAAATATTCTAGATAACTTTAGACCACTTTGGGTTTTAGACATCAAGAATAATAGTCCATTTTGGCCTTTTGTTGACTATATGGCTACATACAGGCCTTCTTTGGAGATATGTCTTTATAATGAACTGCTGCAGACAAAACATAACAATTTTCTAGAGTTTACGACAATCTTAACTTACAAAATAGTGGTGATTCATGAATTTTGTATCAATTTAAAGATAAGAAAAATTAATCAATTGGAAAACACACACACACATAACTTTATAAATGAAAATATATTATTTATTTATTAATTTTATAACCCTTTTAGTGCCAGAGGCAAAAAAATCCATGCTGAAAAGTGCTGAGTTATGTTTTGTGTGACTATGAGAAAAGTGACAGAGGGTTTTGAACAAAAATGCAAGGTTTAAAAAAAAGGCATCTAAAATTTATTTTTAATAATAAAAAGTTCCTTTTTAATTCTTGTTAAAGGTAAATGAATTATGTATCAGAAACTATGTTACATTCAGATTTTTATATTAAATATTACTTCAGACAATAACATGTCCACAGAAACAAAATAAAAATCCAGTTTGAGGTGAAATAACTATTATAAGAAAAACTATATTTTGAAATTTTTAATTCTTTCATGATAAAGCAAATTTAAAAACAATCTAAAATCATTTGTAATAACCTAATATTGTACATAAACAAAACTGTAAAAACATAGTTAAGCTCTAGAGATTATTTTTACCAAAACACAAGGTTTTGGAAAAAAGTTCATCAAACACTTACAATTTGTTTTTCACCATAACAAGCTCTTTATCAATGCTTTTTAAAGTTAAATGAATTGTGCATCAATAAATATGTAATAATTAGATTTTTATATAATTTAAAAAATTAAAAACCACTTTAGGCAGCAAATTTTCTGTGGAAACAAACTTAAAATCCAGTTTGAGGTAGAATAACAACTATATGGAAAATTTTATTTGAAATTTCAATACTTTCCTGATAAAGAATATTCCAAAACAATGTAAAAGCATGTGTAATAACCTAATATTGTACCATAAACAAAATTATAAAAAATTAGTCAAGTGTTAGAGGTTTGGAAAAAAATTCAATTAATACATTTTTTACCATAGAAAACTTCTTTTTGATTATTTTTGAAATTTAATAAATTAATGATAAAGGTCATATAAAAAACAATGCAAAATCACATGTAATAAAACATTATTTCCTAAAATGAAACTCAAAATATAAATATAACCTTACTCAGGCAATTTTCAAACAAACTCTACAACACTATCTTCATGAACATCAGGTGTATCATCGGCACAAACATCTTCTAAAAGTTTTCTTGTGTGACTTTCATCACATTTTAATAATTAACTAGCTGTTACCCACGGTTTCGCACGCGATTTTCTACAGAAAAATTGGGACGTAGGAGAGCATATTTCTTTTAAACGTCGTTATTACCCTTCTGAGATAAATGATAGTCACTGACAGATACTCCAAGCTCATGATCTATTTAAGATTTAAATTTTAAAACAGTCTCAATATGCACCTGTGAAATAACTGGAATTTTTCTCCAATATTCTATGATTTTTGTATACAATTGAACTATATTAGACCATCGTGGACAGGAGTCAAAAAGTCGGAATTCATTAGCGCGGAATTTAATGTAATAAATGATGGCGCTCAATGTAATTTTGAAACGAAAATAGGCATATCTTAGGTACATATTATTACAGTCTAATGATTATGAGCTTCAGATGTTAAGCGAAATTGAGTATGGTTTTTATTTTAAGCTTTGCGCGTGCATCACTTCTGGATTAAATTAGTTATATCTCCGATGCCATGATTGAGCTTGCTTTGTTGTCTCGATCGAGAGAATATGTACACACGGAGTTTTGAGAACCATACTTCTGTCAAAAAAAAACAACTAAGTTTGGTTTTATAACATTCTTTATATTTGTAGCCAACGTAAGATAGTAATTTTGATATCTGCATTGCTCTTCTGATCAAGCATGAGCATGGTTTATATTAGATAAATATTGCAGTTAAAGGTGAATTTTTACGTCAAATTCCTTGGAATTGTATTATCTGGATAGTAAAGTCTATGTTTAATATTGATTGCAGAAACAGTTGAAACAAAATTTGCTGTTTCTCTTAAGCTTACTCTATGCTTTCATACTATAAGTGTAAAGAAATTTAAAATAGTAATTAAATTATATTATAAAAATATAAATTTATTTTGTTGCATTATATGTGTTTAAAAAGAACAGCTGATTAAATTTGAAAAGGCTCTTTCACTTAATAACATATGTTTGCTGCAATGTATTTCTTACGGGTATTTCTGAACTTTTAGAGACCAGTGGGGTGGAATCCTGAATCGGGAACGGGATAAAAAGTATCCTATGTTCTTCTCCCAGTTCTTAGCTACCTCCCTACCAATTTTCAGCCAAATCGGTTCAGCCGTTCTTGACTTATAAATAGTGTAACTAACACGACTTTCTTTTATATATATAGATATAACTTAGACACACTTTAAATGCATAAAAACGTACAATTATATAACATACAAAATACTCCGCTATTCGTCACATGACGCCACGATCCAAACTAAGAAAGGATTATTTTTAGTTGGTTGTTTACTTCATCTAACATCAGAACAAAATAGAAATAACAGTTGAAAAGGTTAATTCAGTTTATCTATTGGCTTTTGGAATGATGTCAGCCAATATGGGAAAAGTTATAGAGGTACTACAAATGAAATAGAAATCGTCTCATACCAACACTAGCATTTTTCGTGTAGGTACGTATCCTCTAAGCGCTCAAGTGTATTTTTTACATCATCTCATTGCAAGATTCCAGGCACTAAAAGAGTTAATTTTAAAATTTTCTATATTTGAAAATATAAAAACATTTTCAAAAATGTAAGAAACAACATCTTTTTACTATTTATTTGATTATCCACGTCAGAAATTTGGAATCGCATGTCTGTCTGTGTGTGTGTACATGTGTGCGTGTGTACACGCATGTATGTGTATGTCCTTTAAGGGCCAATAGTTTGCAAATTGTTCAAAACCCCATTATAAAAAATAACAAGAACACCATTATGGTGATCATGTCCTTGCGTACTACACTTTCAAAATGAAGTTTGGATTACAAAGTAAACCAGTTTAATTTTTAATAAATTCCTGGTATAAATCTTTAAACATTTTAAATTAAAAGTTAATAATAGTTTTAGCTCACCACCAACAGTACAAAACTGGCCAAATCGGTTTTCTGAAGCAATCTTCAGTCCAGAAGGTAGCACTGTGATCTGTGTACTTTGGTTGTCTTCTTTGTGAGAAGCATACTTTGCTAAAGGTAAACCTGGTAGTGGTGTGCTCAGGGATGGTTGTTGAAAAGATATAGATTTGGTCAAAGTTGGTCCTCCAGGCTGTTGTGAGCTGGAAGAGTACTGACAACCCTTCAGCTGTTGATTAGTACACCTGCAATAGACATGATATGATAACATCTTTATTAGTACAATTTTATGGATGAATTACAACAGATCAATGCAATACAAAGTTTTAAAAGTAAATAAAAACTAAATGTTATTCAAATTATTATAAGTAGCCTGAACTTATTATATTCGAATATAATATAAACTGAACTTATATAAACCACAATTAAATGTTCCTTTACAGAGAATTTCTCCATCAGATATCGCATATTGGGGCCAAAAATAATATAAAACCTACTGAAAAGCTTATTATGAATTTTGTAATATGTTTATTTTAAAGTAATGCCAATGCATCTTTAGATGAAGGATGATAAGATTTGTTCTCTTTTTACTCTCAAATGAGCTATGAATGCGTTAGAAGATTCCAAAATTTGAAAGAAAATATCTTCATTGGTGTGAATTTGAAAATTGCTGTAAGTGTGACAGAGTTGAAACTTTTTATAATCTTTGTTTCTGCTCTAATAAACTTTTCCTGCAAGCAATCTGACAAAAACGTTCTGAACTCAATAATACGGCTCCATAGATTAATAGTTTGTGCAACATGGCTTACATGTGATATCCTACGAACTCACAGCTAACACAGCAGTCTCTTCCCCATATATTTCAAATGTTGGAACATTAATTTGGTGACTGTTGCTGTTCACTTCCAAAAGATATTAGAATATCTACGAATTAACTTCTCATTTATGCTGATTATGTAAGACGTAGAAGTAGGGTCCAAAAACATCTTGGGAGTGTTACTCACATGTTCTTTCAACTATACACCTGCATCATGATGTTCACTTTTTATGTAGTAACCATTTCATTCATACTTTTGGGTTTTAATTAATTTTTTCTCACCCTCTTTTAGCAGCAAAATTAATACACTGGTTATCCAACCCTTATTTTTCAGTTTATAGTTATGATGAATGCATTCCAAAAATCAGATGGTCATATAGGAAGACATCCCGGTCTTTAGAGCTTAGTGCTTTGAGCGCTTTTATTTCATTTAATTATGGTCACATCCTTCATCTTCAAGGTCTTTATTTAAATCTAGAAAATTGACAGATAAATATTCCTCAAGATTTCCCCTTAGCACTTTACACTAAGTACCACTTAACTCAGGCTGCCAATTATTATTGTTGGTCCATCAGTTAAAATCCAAAAAACTCTTAAATGATTTCAACATTTTCATTAATAAACCTTACCCAGTATAACTATAACATTACTTTCACTAATAAATATGTAGGCTAAAACCAAGTATTGAATAAGCGAGATACACAATTATTTGCAACTAAAATGTATACCGCTTTTCTGTGGTATCCTATATCTAGATCAGAAAATTTTCATAATTGTGGTGGAGGTTTACTTTAAAGTATAAAAACCAAGCAGTTCTCTTGACCTAACTATTTTTATCTTAAAAACACATTACACCCTACAATTTTTGTGCAATTAAGATAGGCTATTACTACATTTTTTCAATAATATAATGGTAATGGTTAATTAATATAATGCCTTTTGGACATTAATATAATGTCCGAAAGGCACCCCTTTGAGGGTAATCACAATTACCCCTTTTAAAAACACACTTTTAGAAATTGTTCAATTTTTACTAAATATTTTCTAAAACATGTAAATTGTTTTTAAATGTAAATTTTCTAGAAACCTCACCAACAATTTTTCATCTCCAATTTCCTTTGTTAGGGTCACATAACCTTGCCAATAATATGAAAAGGTGTATGGTGGCACAAGTACTTGTACTAGTCCATAAAAATAAAATTTATTGAAGAGATAAAATGTAAATTACACACAGAAGAGGTCATTAGAAGTGAGTATTGACTATGTCCAAGAAGTTCCCCTTTTGAAGGGTTACCATCCCCTTGTTCGAGCTTAACCTGCTACTGACCAGCAACTCAATTTGAGTTGTTGTATCACCTCGGCTTCTATAACGTATTTAACCATCTAACTTTCGAGCTGTAACGCCAAAAAAATTATGTTAGTGTTCCCAATAAATTAAACTAAACCAAATAGGTATTGAAATCTCTCCTTAACTTCATCACGACTTTAGCAACTTATAAAGTAGTTGCATAGTTAGCCCCAGCCGCAAATATTAACAACTACCACATACATAATAAAGGATATTTTAATTTTGTATTATATATCAATGTAAAGTGTACTCTACACTATTAAAAAAAACTAATGAACTTGCAAAAAGCCTTTTTACAATAATTATCAATACGAACAGGAATATAACTACTAATTTTTAATTATCAAATTGTAACATTTTTTTATTTTTTTCTATGACTTATAAATTTGCATTTACCTAACAGAACATAAATTTGGGATCACTATGACATAGTACTTTTTGTGGGTGTATGTAAAGCAATATTTTATACTGACCTATAAAACAAAATGGCAGCAGTATAATGCGCAGCCACCACCATCAAAATTTATGATTATTTACTTTAAACTACCGAATTATATTAAAGGCATTTCAGATTACAGTATAGTTTTTGTTCAACTTTTTTACCTAAATAAGCAATAATTTAATTATGAATTTTAAAACCTATCTGGGCTACATGTATTTATTCAATGTGAATAACTTAACAGTCTATCATTTAATAACTTTTTACTGTTTAGAAGAATTAACGTTAACAGCTAGTGACACAAATCATCTATTATATGGAGCTCACAATAATGGAGTAACAGGAGCAATGTGCCCTGTGACTGTCAGGGCTTCCTATTAATCACTTTTCATGCATTTCTAAAAAATATTGTGCATGTTAGATTAAGAATAATTTACTTATATTTTTTATTAAAATAACAGTAATGTATTTAATTTGTAATTACAATAAATAATTTCACTATATCTTTTCTTTAATTAGAAAAACTTTAAGTTTGCGTAATATTATTTATCATATTGTTTCAGTTGTTGCTCCTGCAGGGTGGCCACTCAAAACCTATTTTCTAATTCCCGGGTTTCCCGGTTGAAAATTTCTGATTATCTAGTCTATTTCCAAAACAAATAGACAACTGTAGTACTGTATTTAACACTTACGCAAAGTGCAACAATGATGTTTTATTGTCACTAGCAGTATTTGCAAGAAATGCCACAAAGCTGCGGTGCTCTAGCATTTCGTCGCTAGCGATATGCAAGAAATTCAGTGACGATTTATCGCTATCACGTCCTTAAGCTCCTTAGGTTTTATCTCTGTGTCTTTCGATGTGTGGACATAACATTGTATATTCCTAATAACTTTCCTTTCTGTGATGTTTAGGAAATACATGTATCTAATTCGCAAATACAAAGATAACAAATAAATACCAACACACACTGCTACCGTCGAGCAGACTGCAGCCGGGTGAATGAACTTACAGTACGAGATGTAGCTCACGAACATATATCGATCTCCATTCACAATTTCACTTAGCCACGTCGTGTAAATATGATGTTTCGTGATCAATCAGTTCTTGATTCAAGAAGCTGTCAAATTATGTCTTGATTTTATAAGTTATTGGAGACAGAAAAATCATTTTTTAAATTTTCCCGGTTCTCAGAAAAATCATTTTATGTTTTTCCAGTCGGGTGGCCACCCTATCCTGTTTTATATTTGTCTATTAGACTATTTTCATTGGTTAGTAATTCTAATGTTTGTAATTATTTATTGTATTACAACTTTTTGTAGTTACAAGTTTACTTAGGCAGTAGGCAGTAGGCAAACTTCTTTATTAGCATATTCATCCAAGAACAGTAATAGAGTCAGAAATTAGATAAATTTGTTTTGGAAAAATAATTTTTGAGTCCGATGATGAATCACATTTGGAGAGCGATTGTTGAGTTCCAGTTGAGGGCCTCCAGTCTTGGTTTTCAAGAATTCGTCAATGGTGTAGAAAGGCTGTCCAACAAGCAAGTCATGGAGTGCTCTTTTTTAAAAGGGTTACCCTGAAGCTCTCTTAATGGTTGTGGTAGATGGTTCCATAGCTTTCGCCCAATGTAGGTTGGTTTTCTCCTCGAAAAGTGCTGTGCGGTGTTATGGGTAGAGTGTAGCTTGTTGCATATCACGTGTGTTGTAGTGATGAAGGTCCTTTCCAGTTTTGAGATTCTTCTGGTGTGCATACATGATAACTTCTTGGATGTATAGCGCAGTAACAGTCATTTATCTGGAGTGTCTGGAAGGCATGTCTGCAGCTCTGCCTTGGTTTCTAAGTCAGCCAAAACTCGGATGGCTTTTTTCTGTAGGGTAAGAACTCTATTAAGGTTTCCAACTGAGGAGCCACCCCCAAACCGCAAGTCCATACCTCAAGTGAGTTTCTACTAATGAGTAGTAAGCTGTTTTGGCTGATTCCAAGTTGCTGATCCATTTAATGCGGCATTCGAACAACATATATTCCAGATGCTAATTTTTTTTTTTGCAGACATTGTTCACTTGCTCAGTCCAGGTTAGGTTTCTGTCCAGAATGACTCCACAAGAAATTTTACATGATTTTCAACTGTTACATTGGCAATGCTGGGAGTAGTGTCTCTTTTCTTACTGAAATTAATTTGTATTGTTTTTTGTGGGTTTATAGCCAGGTCATTTGTTTTACGTCAATAATTCAGAGCCTTGTTTTAGAGAGGCTGTAGCAGCTGCACAAACACCTTCTGCAGTGAGATTCCTTATCAGGAGTGTTGTGTCGTCTGCGTACATTACGCATGATGTATTATTATCTTGGGTATGTGTTGGGAAATCATTTACAAATAGAATAAAGAGGACAGGGCCCAGTTTACAGACCCTTGTGGAACTCCTCGGAGAATAGGAAGTGGTTTCGACTGGTGTGTTTTTGTAATTCCAAGTGTGGTTGTCTGTACCTCAACTACTTGGGTTCGTCCTGACAGGTAGCTTGCAAACCATTTGGTTTGCTGTGTCTGTGATTCCCAGTAATGTTAGTTTCCTTAAGATGAGGTCATGTCCCAAACAGTCGAATGCCTTACTATAATCGAGAAGAAGTGCGGAGATGTATTGTCCTTTGTCTATTTGGTCAATAATGTCTTCAATTTAGGCTGATTATGGCAGAAATGGTAGATTTTTCCTTTTGAGAATCCATGTTGGCAGTCGTTGATTAAATTTAGCTTCTTGAGGTGTGTCATAAGTCTGATGAGGACAACTTTTTCAATAATCTTTTGAAAATGTAGAAATCAGGGAGATAGGACGATAATTTTGCACATCATTTGTAGATCCTTTTTTGTGCTTCGGGTATACTTTCGACAACTTTAGTGCAGAGGGAAACTGGCCTAGGCTGAATGATTTGTTTATTATACTTACAAGAGGTGGAGTCAGTTCTTTTTCTGCAGTATTTGACAAGCTTAGATGAGTATTCATCCATTCCACTTGACTGTTTTGATTTAAGGGAGTTTATAATATCCCTGACCTCGTCATTGTTTGTTGGTGTAAGAATTAAGGACTCTTGGCAGATTATTTCTGTTCGAAGGTCAGGTGCATTTATGTCATGATTCCCTATGACCTGTCTATTCTTTTTCAGCGTCAGCTCGGCTACATTAGTAAAATAAGTATTAAAAAAATGTTCAGCTATTTCCTGAGGGCTATCAGTCTCTCTGTTATTAATTTTAATATGCATTTTGTGGATATTTTAGTTGGGTTTTTCCTCTTTTTTCATTGTTTATAAGGCTCCATAGGGCTTTACTCTTGTTATTAGCTGATTTGATGTAGTTTGCATTTGCGTTTTGGTTTTAAATTGTCTGAGTTTCTTGTCATAATTTTTCTTCCTTTCTACCATGATCTCTTTGTCTTGCACATTTCCTGTTGTTTCATATTTATGTAGAGCCTTTAGAAAGTCAAATTTAAAAATTTTCTGCCTCAATGGGATCATAGGGGAAAGTTCTCTTTTTTCTTTTCTTAATACATTTCTTTTTGGGACAGGCAATGGTCAAGAGACGCTTGTAGATCCCCTTGAAAGATATTGTATGCTGACTTCTGAGTCACTAGCGAGATGAATTTGGTCCCAATTTTTATTGTAAAGGATAGATGTAAGCGTATCAAGGTTCCATTTACTGAAACATCTTTTGTAAGCATACTCTGACGAAGTTTTTCAATTCAAAGCTGTGAATCCTGCAAATTTTTGTGCAGTGTGGTCAGAGAGTCCGGACTGAATTATGGCTGTGTCGATGTTGTCTTCTGGTTAAACTTGTGCATATACAGTCAACTGAGGTCGCAGTATTATGGGTGATGCGGGGTGGCTGGTAAAAGGCAGTCTTTTGATTTGGTGAGAAGTAAGTTCATCTTCTAAAGTGGTATTATCCACCGTATTCTTCAGTCTGTCTATATTGATGTCACCAATCAGTACGAGCTGTTTGTTGTGTGCTTGTATATGCTCGAGGATGTTTGCTAGAGTGTTTACACTTGCCCTTACATTTTCACTTGGTGATCTGTATATTCCGAGAATATGTACAATGTTTTTTCCAGACTCAATAGATACCATTGCTGTTTCACAGGCTGAACTGAAGACTGAGGTGGGATATGTCAATTGATTTACAGCTGGGGGCTAACACATCCTTTGCGTATATGGCTTACTCCACCTAACTTATGATTTTCTCTGCTATAGTGTGTTATTAAAGAGTACCCTTCAACTGGTGTTAGTTCTAATTCTTCTCTTTTTAAACCGTGTTCTGTAAGGACCACAATAGCTGGATTTATGTCACGAAGAAGGTGATGAAGTCTATCTAATTTTTTTCTTAGCCCACAAATATTTTGGTGCAGTATTGGTAAATAGTTTTTGGGGTTTTATTTTTTTAGTTGTCCCAGTTTTGAATTTTGTTTTTTTTCTCTGAGGGTTGGGCTAAAAAAGGTTCCCTTTTTTGGCAGCAGTTCACCTGATGTCCTGGTGTGCTCAAGGATCCTGGGTTAGTGATAGAAGAGAAGAAGATATGCAATTTGGTAGCTTCTTCTATATTTTTTGTGAAAAATTCTTCAAGTGATTCATTTTCTCCTAGTAGTTTGGCAGTCACTGGTGGGCCAATTTGAACGTTGAAAGTATTTCTCATTTGGTTGGAGTGAGAGTCAACTTTACATGCATTTCGATACTTTGCTGCTTGGAGGGAGACACTAAAAAACATTTTTTCTTCAAGGTTTGTTTTGGTTGTTTAAACTACAGCCTTCATTCATTAAAAAGTATTGATAAAAAGAAGTACAAAAGAGTTGGCCGCCATATAACAGTTATCATAAATTAGGAAATTTAGTTAAATAATAAGAATATATGTAAATAGGCACTATATACATTAAACATACAATAATTATCAATAAATTTAGATAATTCCTAAATTACGAGAATTTATTAAATAATGCACTAGGTTATCTACACTGTTAACAGTGACTAAAATGTCATTTTAAATTTGAATAAGGCACATGTACACAACATAGAAAACGAGGTGACATTGGGGTAGATACACTAAGCGGTAGAGGGGTGAAGAAATTATAATGGCTAATTCTCAAATACCATCCATACAAACGAATTTACTTCATGCCTGTTTTCAAAGCTGTTGAACTGTTGTTGGTTTAAACTGTTAGGTAGTTTTAATCAATACTTTGGTGGTCAATTTAATTTTTGTTTGAGCGTGTTTGTATAATACGTACATCTCATATATTTTTTACACAATATTCCATATTTTATTATTGAATGTTAAATTCTGTGTCTTTCCAAACAATCTTGCTACATGGCCAGGTACTTTCAATAGGGTTAATCCACTTCAATCACCCAGTCAGTGTTACTAAACATTTATAATTTTCCTGATTCTTTTATCATGATTAGACATTAACAAAACTCCAATAAAAAAAAAAAAATTAAAAGTCACATTTTTTATTTAGCAGCCATTTTTATATGGTGATTTGGCAAATTGAATGAAAAAACGGTTTACAAGAAAATTTAGTTGTTAAGTCATTTTTAAAGATATTAGAATATATTAAAAACTGGTGTGTTCAGCATGAAACTCTTAGTAGTAAAACTCTTTTTCTAAAAACTCCAAAAAAATTTAATAATCGTTAATTTTTAAGACTATGATTTTTATGAAGGAAACTCAACAAAAATGAAGGGACAAAAAACATTATGACTGAGACTCAACTACATTTTGAGATATAGAACTGTGAATTTCAATAAATACACTTGTGGAATGATAAATTAGCAACTATAGGCTTAAAATTATCTAATGGTCTATAAGTACTTAATACTTACATATGAAATTATAGTTACATTAGTTTCACTTATTTACTAAAACTTATGTTTGTTTTTTACACTATTTATTGGTTTGTAGAAAAAGTTTCATTCAATTTGTATGATTTAGTTTCAAATTTATTTTCATCCACAACGGAAACAATATTCACCTATTGCTGAATAAAACTGTTAATAAAACTGTCCTACTGAACAAAACAATAAGGTTTTAGAGTATGAAAATGACAAATAATGATTTTAAGAGCATTAAAAGTGGAACTACTTTTCTTTCAAGATAGTAAAAAGTTATGGTTAGGTAAATTTACAATATTTTGTTGTTTTTCTATTCATGATCAGACCATTTAGAATTTAATATTTACTGATAGGTACAACCTTGAGGATTACTTTTCGTATGTCATTATCACCTTCGGTGCTACCCCGCGCTCTTTGCCGGAGGACTTGTGTCAGGCTGATAAGAAATTTTATTCTTAGAAGGCAAATTCCCCTGATTTCCCATTATTTCTACATTACGTACCCAAAGATGGCATACGGTAACAGCTAACATCAGCAGCAACCAATAGGACTTGTTTGACTTACGATCATAATAAGACCAAGTGACACCCGTAGAACAATGAATTTTTTTTTTCCCCCCTTGGGGCGGCCTACTGCCATGCACTTAAGCCTCAAGGGCCTTTTGCGCACCCCGGAAACACCATGAGGCCTACCAGTCTACAACTTCAGCAGTTCAACAAACTGCCGAAAACAACCTATCAAGTCCTCCTGGGAAAACTCACCACCCCTGTTCAAGCTACCAAAGATGGCATACCGCTCTCTTGCTATTGCAGGGCAATCAAAGAGCAGGTGCTCAGCAGTCTCCTCCTGCTCATTACACCTTCCACAGAGCGGATCCTCCTGAAGGATGCCAACTCTGTGTAGATGCTTCTTCAGGTGACCATGCCCCGTAATGAGACCAATGACCTTAGAAGACATTGATCTGTTTAATGAAATATTACTCAGAGAAAAGTAGTTCCATTTTTAATGTTCTATAACTAATATTCCTGGATTTAGGAGTCATATATGTATGATGAAATCCAAAGAAAGTCTGTGACAAAGAAGCTCAAAACGAACCTTTATATTGTTTAGACATCAGAGACACGTATAAATAGGTGAAGTGGCCATCTCGTCAGATGCACGATTGAGTGCACTACGATCTCTACGCACAGTGGAGCAATCAAGTTTTCTGCACATAACGTGGCTGCGGTAGCAAGGATTAATTCAAATTGAATGAAAGGAAGGTGAACTGGAGCTCATATTATTAACATTCAAATTACTTCCTACCATAGCTACGTTAAGCAATAGTTTTATAACGTGATAGGCTACTCGTATTTTGCCATTCTTATTAAGTTCACAATATTACTTTTTGTAACAGTTGAGAAAATCCCTTAGAAATCAGGCTTGCTAGTAGGCCTACAGAAGTTACTATATGCCCAGTTGAAAGGTTTTATAGATAGAACAGTTCAAAATATATGTAGATTTTTGTTTTAGTGGAACTAGTAAAAGTAATTGTACCTCCCACACCCCCTTGTCATGTTATTTGGCAGGGGTTTCTGACCCTTCACCAAGGAGCTAGTAAATGTTTGTTTCGTTTTCAGAAAATAAGCATTAAAACATATCAGTTTTAGAAAATATGGTATCAATTTACATTAACGTGACCATGGAAAGGTAAATCATTTTTTTTTCCTGAAAACTACAATTTTTCCTGAAAACAATATTGAAGAAAAAATTCGTTGGCAACAAAAATCAAAGGAGCTACGATTTTTTTAAATCCTCTGAAAACTCCGTTTTTAACAGTTTCCTATAACTCCGTGTCTGCTCAAACTCAGTATAGCCAGATTTTAAAAACCGATTATCATACCAACAACGAGAAATTATCGTACTTTCACATAAAATAATCGTACCAAACACATTTAATGAAAAAGTATGTTATGTTTGTATAATAAATTATGTTATAATTAACTTTTGGTTTGTTACTTGTATAAATTTGTCAAAAATCTTTCATGGTATGATAATAACTACCCATCGTGTATCTTACCGGCGCATAAAATAAATGAAATTATCGTACCTTTACGATAATTATCATACCTCTGGTAACACTATCCATATTTGACAGTTTGGTAATACTCCGCGCCTTCTCAAATAAAGAAGGGACGCCATTTTGAACTACCGTTGTTCCTCCACGTCTATTCTTAACCTCCTAGTTCAGTAGTGGTAATGGCACACCTTTGTGTTGGATGTTCGGTATCTCACGTGGAAGCAATTCGTAAAGACGTCTGACTAATACGTTAATGCTGTCGAAACGATGCCTGCCCGCTGCACACTGCTTGCTCTTTTAGCAAAAAAAATTAGGTAACTTAAGCTTGCAAAAGTCGAATCCCAGATCACGTGATGCCCCTGCTCCTTAACGCAATAATGTCCGAAAGGCATAAATATAATACAATAATATACTTTCCCCCCAGTTCATATGCACCTGTGATAATAATACTTGGCTATAAATGCCCAACCCATGAAAAAAATTCCATTTTCCATGGTCACACTAATGTAAATAAATACCAAAAATATTTAGTCAAAATCAGACAACTTCTATAAAAGGGGGTCATGTGTATTCTCCAAAATGTGGAGGGGTAAAACATAGCTAGAATTACTCTTAGCCATAAGATCACACCTCCGAAATTACAAAAGAGTTGACTAACATCCATAGCCTAGAAATTACTAGCATGTGTCATTTATTGAAAAAAGTTGTGGTATTTGTTATTGAAATGCCCTCATATACATATAGCCATATCAAATAGGCAAATAAAACTTAAAAGGAACCTATGACAGACACATGAACAAGGTAGCCTATATTATTTATGATAGTTTCACACAAAACATTTGTTTTGTTATATTCGTAATCAAGAAATGAAATACTGGGTAAGAAAAACAAATCTTGAAATCTGACAGAATTATTTCACACCCCATTTACCCATTTTTCGTTTTCAGCTTATGCAATTCTGAATTGCATGGTGGTCAAAATCATCTTATGGTGGTTTGCTAAACAATAAACTAAATTAGTTACTATTTAATTTATTATTACCTTTTACTTTTAAACAACGAAGAGCTAAAAGACTGGATAGACCTACAACACTTTCCAGCCATTATACTTCAAATATTCTTGTCAACCAGCACTTACTCCTCGGTTATTCGTGAAACATTTGATTATTAATACACTAAAGACTCCGAAAAACCAGCAAAAATTAATAACGTCTTATAGATTATTGTTTTAAACTAAAAATTGTATTAATATTTAACACTTTAACACAGAAATTAAGAGTTAGGTTAGGTTAAGAAGACTAAATTTTATTTTAGAAAAACATGCCGGAGACAGAGTGAGAATATCAGATTATGGTTTTTGATGGAAGGCGGGAGGCACTGGGTTTACATTTATAATCTATGTTTACACATCGCCTTGCACATGCAATCAGTGACCATAATTTTTTTCCAACTGGACTGTCTGAACGTGATTCGAAGCACACATCAATAATTTTAACAAATTATATTTTATAAAAAGTATAACGATTGTTTGTTAGAAGTTTATTTACTATTGTGTGGTAGAAAACTCAATAATTCTTAGTGTATATGTGAGCTTTTTCCTATTCAAGAGAGGAAATGGCTGTAAAGAGGCCAATTCAATTAAAATGTAACAATCAATAATATAACACTACAAACACACACTAACAACATTTAACAACAATAAATTAATTAAAGCTCACCATAACATATAAATTAGATAACACTTAGTAGAGAGGTTACTTTATGAAAAGAAAAAAACACATTTATCGTTACATAGGATAACTTTCAACGAGGCTGGCAGATTCAGCTTGTGTCTGTGCAACGAGTAGTGAGAACAGTCGTCAACAACATGTTAATCTGTGACTACAGTTTTACATGTAGTGCAAATCGGCGAGTCGACTCGGCTCGTAAGTTAACCATCATTTAGCAATGTATGGCCTAGTCGCAGGCGATACAGCATCAACTCCTCAGGGTGGGTCCGTCGGCGAGCCGTGTACCATGGCTTGACACTGGTTATTGTACGTGTAACTGGTTATTGTAAACCGTCTGCCATTCACAGTTCCACCTCCCTCATTCTTTGGCCATCACCACCGAGACAATGTCTGATGAAAAACATCGAAGCAATGAAAGGCTGGAGCTCTAATGATTATTTTGCTCCTGTATCTGCCAACTCGTTTACTAATACATCTACGTGTTCAGATGGCCAAACAATTATGACGACAATCCCGTCGATCTGAAGAGAGTGGAAAGAGTTTCATAATCTGAAACCAAAACTTTTTGAATAAAGGCCTTCTTATATTTATAACTATTCGCACCCTACACAAAAATAGTCACGTCTGTTAATTTGCGAGTTGGCTTTAGCTGGCCTCCTGAACTTTAGACGCTTTAGTTATTATAAACAGACTCACCCTAGATAAAGATTTGCCGTCGTTCCTGTGGCTCACTATTAAATACAAACAAACGGAGCAACACTATATTTTGCTTGCAAATTATACAATACTGTAATATCCTCCATTTCAGAATCAGACACATGGCCTTTTTGCTTAGATCACTGGTATCCCAGGCTACTAAACGTTCTGAGTTTTGCCCCAGAGAATGGAGTGTGTGAGTTTCTCATAGAAAAGTCTACCAGAGCTTCGTACTACATAGAGCAGGCCAATTAACCGGGGGCAGGACATGACTTCGGGTGTTACACAAATCGTAGCTTGGGAAACGACCCTATCTCAGTTCCCCAATGCTAGGGTTTATCGTTTGCCAAATCGAGACAAGCGCCGCACAAATTAGGCTCGCTCGTGGCAACAGGGGCCTGACACCCTCGCTTATTAATCACCTCCTGACCAGGAGTCGAAGTGACTGGCTTCTGAATCAGTATAAGATACGTCTCGGCAGAGATAAGCTCACATCAGCTTTCACTGGCACCAGATAGGGCTACAAGCGCCGGTTAAAGTACTCCCACCGTGCCACGCACTAGAAAGGTCGAAAAAGACAAAAGAATAAAAGACTGCGGGAAATCTCCAGTGTCGGAAATATAAGAGAGCTGCCGAGGCTGACCAGTTAAAAGTAGAAAGTGCGTGGGATTCCATTTTGAAAAAATTACTAGGAAAAACGGGAGGAACATCCCAAAAGTTACCAAGAGTAGTGATATACTTAGCTCGGGTAACCCCATGGTCGCCATTCACGTACTCATTAAAGATAGAGGTCCTAAGGAATCATGAAAAGTATGTGTTAATTGAACACAAAAACAGTGAAGGAGTACAAGGTCATCATTCTAACCACTTCGAAAAATAATCGTTTTGTACATTTCTAATTACAAAGCATTAAACATTTGCTGTTATACAAAGATAACATAACTAATTTAAATATTCACGAAGTTATTGAGGAGTGAAAATGATTATTTGAAACCAAAATCCAGTATACAACAATATGATGCAGAAAAACAGAACTTGAAAATATAATATTTGCTATATCACATCGGTTTCATTATCCAAAAAGACTTTAAATAATTTTATCATTTGTCCAGGTATTTAGCACTTTATATACTGTGATATTCATTAATATACCTTTTTAGGCAGTCGAGAGCAGGCTTTCTCTGCCTACAATCTTTTACTGTTTTCGCAATAACTTTGTAATCTTTTAGTTATTTGAACTAAAATGATCACTCTCGCGTTTTACTAGCAGAAAAAATTAGCCTAATGCAAGCGTCACAATGTCATGCCATTAGTCCTGTGCACCGCTGCTGCGAACCTAATTACATTTGATCAGCTTGATATGCGCACTTTAAAAACACAGGGAGAGCAAATCAGCAATTCCATATCCCTGAAATGTTTCCTGCGTGACTCTCTATAGCTTAACTTGACAATGATTCTAGCAGCCGTTATCTATGACTTGAACACTCGCTCCATTTTGCTCCACACATACATTTTGTTTCCACAACTTCTTGAAACTTCGATTCATTGACAGAACGGCAGTGTATTAAACAATATTAAATGGTTACTCAATTTACGAAGTTACGTATTATAATGGATACAGAGTAAATTTAACCTTACCGTATTCAACAAAACGATTCAATACCCATCGGATAAAAAGGTTTAAACAACTATGTTTGAAAGTTAAAGACTAATTAAGCACTAAAGCACGGAAATTATATTAAAATTTAGCTTATCCATTATCCAAGTTTAGAATCCAGTACGTTATCTTATAGTAATTGTTTGCACATTGTTTGCTTTATTCCACTATTTATCTCAATATCTTGGGCGTGTAATGGTGTAAACCAATATTTAAAACGTTTAACTTTTAAAGCCGGTTTTGTTCATTTACCACGGCCGGCGCCGTCTCGGCAGAATGCGTTAACCGACAGACTGCAGAGAGGGTGTTGCCTAGATCTTAGCGAGGATTACTAACGGTCTGGCCTGCACGAATAAACCGTAATAACTATTATTCTATTATTTTAATATATGTAATCATGTATTACCACATTATATTATGAATGATGCTGACATCCAGTGGCAGGTTTAAAATGGATTGCTTGCTACATGAAGCAGTTTTCAAATATTTACAAAACTATTCATAATATTTACATTTGTTCAGTTTTGGTTACATATTAATCTGAATAATCATTATCTGAGTATTCTATTGAACTGTCATTTAATTTACTGTTAGTGATTTTATACAATGTAAGAAAATCAGATAGCCGTTATTTGGTAAACTTATCTTCTATTAAGTTTGCATAAGTAGTTGAACTTCTTCCACAACTCTGGAGTAAACGATAATTTATTACGTCATCCATTTTTCTTGGTTATTGTTCATTTTTGCTATTTTTCCGTTGCGTACACCAAAATTAGCTCAATCAGACCCAGTTCACAGAGAGCCAATGGAAACCAGACGACGACGTACCGTTGATCTAACACTTTTCTGCTATTTTAATGTGTGACCTGGCGTGGATGATGAGTTCAAATTCAGCCTTTGTCAATTTCTGGTAATATGCTATGTCTGATGGAAAAGAAATATTTCTCTCTATAACGAATTATATTAACTACATCCTTTTTCAAAAACACCGTCAGGTTTCTTTTAGATGGGTAAACCATTGTGTGATAAGGTATCTGATCATGTAAAATAACTGATTTTTCAAGGAGCAACCACAAGAAATTCAAGAAATTTCACAAGAAAGTATTCTCCATAGTTCTTAAAATTAATTTCATCATGGAAATTTCCTGTGTATTCTTAGAAATAAAACACAGTTCAAAGAAAAAACCATCTTCACCCCTTTACTGCTCGTGACGATATATCCTGATCTTCAACCGAATTTGTGGAACACAGCCTGTGTGTAATAGTAGTTTTTGAATTTTTTGTTCAACATTCGACTTAATCAAGATAGTATTTTATAGATTTTCTTAAAAATCCAAATTCTTGTAACCTCAACCAGGAAACAATATGGTGGCTAGCTCAGATATGGGTATGAGTCGGCGGTCCTAAAAAGTCTAGCACTCGTAAGAGTATTATCTTTAGGGTACCAACTTATTGCCAAACTATCCCTGATGGTGGAAGAAGAAATGTCCTTAGGGAGTAGAGAAGCAAAAGATTATTATTCTCGATCCGCTATGTCGGAGGGTATCACAGTATCATCTAAGATCAGACCTAGGTCGAAATCATGGAAATTAGTTTATATATAAGTTAGCTATAACATAAAATCTATAATAAGGTAATAATACCCAGTACACAATTAGTCCAGCTCTTCAATAACTTTGATGTATTATTAATAATGTCAACTGTTTGTATTAAAATTATCGACGATTAATGACTACGCTGTAAATCAAACCATTAATGTCTTCTAATTGAATAAGCAAATAATCAATGAGGCACCTTTTTCGATAATTTGAGCTCAATTTAATGTCAAGGCAATAGAAGGTTAAAGTATCAAAATAAGTACACACAAACGTCACATATTATATCAGGTATTCACACCCGAATAAATATAAACACTTGCAAACAGAACTTACATATAACTATAAAGAGTTTGGGAGCTACAGGTCACTACCACAAGAATATCAAATAAAAACCATAAAAAAATAAAAGTGAACCATGCTAAATTAAGGGCAACAGGTCACTCAAGCATAACAGATATACAATAATAATACAGCTATAAATAAATATATTTATCAAGCAAATAGGATTTAACTATGCTAAGTAATAGGATGTAATAGTTAGCTCGAGCAAAATAAATCTAGCCAATAAATAGATAATTACCGGTGGTCACCGAGAAAATTAATAAATGGGAAATATATCTTAACAGAGAATAAATATAACAAGTAATACATGTTTAAATCACAATACAGACTAGGGAAACAGCCAATATGCTATTCAGAATACTTCATAGAAATCCACACTTAAATTGCCTCATACTGAGTCTATTTATGTGTGTTACACAAATGGATAGTTGTGTTACGATA
Organism: Homalodisca vitripennis; assembly: GCF_021130785.1. NCBI lineage: Eukaryota > Metazoa > Arthropoda > Insecta > Hemiptera > Cicadellidae > Homalodisca > Homalodisca vitripennis. Next base: position 171,890,659 of record NC_060210.1, read on the forward strand.
CGATCGGAAGTTGTGATTAGAGATAGATTTATGGGTTGGTGTATAATAAGGTCCTTCCTGGGTCTATAGCGGCGTGTCAAGGTCACCCACGTGTGAGGAGCCGACTATTAAGTAGGGAAACCCGTAACATCCAAATTTGTGTCATCCACCACATCCGTCAAAGTCCAAGAAAATCCTCGAAATAGTCCCAAGACGACGAGAAGACATGAAAGTGACGAACGATGATCCTCGAACTTCAACCTTTCTTCCACAACGTGATCCTTGCTCGTTAACGGCTTTGGCTTACATCACGGCTGATAACTGCGCCATCTATGTGAAGCTTGGCTATTGGGTCAATCTTTGGATTTTTAGATTTACCAGTAAGTAGAGAGCGATAATATCTGTACATCTACGCTAATCATTATCTGAAGTTGTCGGACAGTTACGGGCGCACACCGTAACTGATTAATTTTAAACGGGGTGATCAGTCTCGTTTCCGAGATCAAATAAGGCATATGATCGTGAAACGTTACAATCTTCGTGAGAGTATTTTATAACATGGTCAGAGAATCAGTTGTGATCTGAACTATTTTGGTTTGGAAATTACTGATCGCTGGATACGTTTTATTTAGTTAAAAATCATAAATATTTCTCATAATTAATCCCAATGTAAAATCGTTCAGCTTGGCCCATGGCCGTGTCATCCTCACATAGGGCATAGTGCTTTTCATTAAGTCTACTAATCCCGTCCTCTTGACTTTCCTTCCTAGAAGCACTGCATCTCTTTACTGTTGCAATAGACTTCCCCACAAACTCCAACATCCTTTAGTACATCAGATAACATTTGTAATTTCACCTAATACCTCCATTCTTAAAAAAAGCACTAATAATCATCTTAATCTCACTATGATAAGCGAAAAGCTTTGAGAATTTAGCTGACGTAAATACAACGAATGATACACACACAATGGGTAAAATGGAATTCAAATATAAGACGTTAGACTACAATAGGTCAATTTTCGGCCAAATATACCCATATAAAAGAAAGGAAGTAAGACTCATTGCCGCACAAAATCTTCTAACGTGATCTGAGTATAGGAAATGTCCCTGGCCACATTTGCGGATTAGGTACCCGCTGCAGAAAAGACATTCCCATAATAATATCTAAAAATCAAGCTCAGATCACATGAGTTTCTCAATGCCACTAATTTCTTTTCTGGTTGGTCAAGTAGCGACGCAGCGCTTGCACAATTAATATCTTTTTGTATTTACTCTTGTGATGTATTTGACGAAGATAGCTTCGCTATCGAAAAGCATCACAAATAAAAAGTTATAAATATTGGTTTTTCTTTTTAAAAGTAGTGATGGAACTAAGAAAAGCTCCATCTTCAACGTTTCAACAATAAACATCTAATCTCTGATTTCATGCCATTTTATCTTACAGTCATCAGTCAAGTTTGCTCTACTCCTCTATTTATTAATCAGAAAAATTTTCATGTTGATCAAAACCAAACATAGTAATAACAAGAACGCATTTAAAATAATAGTTGATGAAGACTAAGTTATAGATGACTTTGTACTTGTATAATACTCCGATTTTGCGACACTTCAGTCTGAAAAGTACTTTTTTAAATGTAAATCGATTTCCGCATACAATGCAAACACAATAATTTCCCTGAATTGCCATTAATTGATTATATGAATTTAGTGTCAGATAGTAATAGTATAATTTCGAAGAGATAACTGAAATATATGGATTTAATGGAAATCTAGGTCCATTTTAACTACACATTTAAAGGTTATGTTGGCATCTCTGCTTAGACTTCAACCTTCACTACTGAAATTTTGTTACTTTCTAATTTTTCTGAACGTACTGTAACGTGCGACGTGCGTATTTTCAATTTAGAAACATGAAGTGTTGGTTGTGTTAAAGAGGTTATGGCAGTGTAAATAAAGTAATTAGTATGTAATTTATATTCAGTGTATTATTTTGATTATTATTATCTGTGACGACGAAATATAGGCTAGTTGTTTTATAATGTGTGAAGTATCAAGTGATATAATTGTTAATGGACAATACGTGATCTTCAGAAGAAAAGAGTACAAAAAACTCCATTTGTTGTCTGAAAAGAGTACTCATATTTTTATTGGAAGAGATAAAGTAGAAGTCAGTGCTGTGTTAGGTGAAAAAATTGGCTCTGTGTTTAAATTATTACCTAAAAGGGGACTCAATCGTCACTTTTCTCTGAAGCTTTGTTGTTTAGAAGACTTAACCTGTTCAAGTGACTCTTTTAAAGATTTAAGCAGTGGATTAGATAATCGAAATATTTGTGATGATGGATCGTCACAGTTATTAACATCAGATTCAATTGAAGAATTAAGGGACAATGGAATTGCTCCCAAAGCCATAATTGAGCATTTAATAGAAAATAGCAAGACATTTCAAACAAAAACGGAGTATTCTCAAGAGAAATACATTAAAAAGAAAGAGAAAAAGTACTTCGAGTTTATATCCATTTTGCGACCAACCATAAGATTGCTTGCAGATATTTTATACAGCCGTGATCTTCCAAAATCCATTGGAATTCGATTAGATACTTTGTCACAAATATCCACAGCATTAAACTTCCAACCAGATGGTTGCTATTTATTGGTTGAGAATGGATTCAATGGTATTGTTGCTGCTACGTTACTAAATGGTCTCTCAGATGATGGTAGATTGATTCACATTACCCCAGGAAATCAAAATCAAAAACAAGCTGTATTAGCAATGAATTTCTCTAAAGAGCGCATGTCTCAATTAACAACAGTGAGGCTAACTACTCTGAATGAAATGACAGAGAAAACTATGACTACAGATCAAATCAATAGTGTTCCCATTGGGTGTGAGAAAATTCATAATAGTACATGCAATATTGGGCTGAACGGATCGGATAACCTAAGTGACAAAGTGAATTCAATTATTTCTGACGAAAATTTTATGGAGGATGAGAACAGTTCTGCTGGTGTCGAATTTCGCAAGAGAAAATACTCAACATCAGAGTCTATAAGTACAGAGTTGGAACTTAAAAAACCACGCTGGGCAGTGGAGGCTGAGGATGCCCTGGAGGTTCTTAAGAAAAAGGTAGATGGTCTTGTATTAGCTTGTAAAGAATTTCCTGTAAACATTTTAAACAAGCTGTTAACATTTGTATTGCCATCTAGGCCATTTGTGATTTATTCATTATATCAGGAACCTTTATTGGCTTTGTATTTACAGTTAAAACAGAGAAATGATGTTGTAAACTTAAAAATTACAGAGACTTGGTTTCGTCCCTATCAAATATTACCGCAGCGAAGCCATCCAGCTGTAACTGTTAGTTCAAGTAGTGGTTATTTGTTGAGTGGAATTAAAGTATTGTGTAAGTAATTTATCAGTTTCAGTTATTAATTTATAACCATCTCCTATTATGTTAAATATAACTTACAAAATTGCATTCACTACAGGCTTACTAATCCTTTATCGTAGAAGGATATGTTTGGTACCTCAAACATGCATTAAGAGAAAATAGACGCATATAATATTTGAGATAATTAAGGATGGGGTGTGTTTGAGGAGGTGTTTTAGGAGAAGGAGGTGTGTGGTTTTAAAAGGTTATTTGGCCTAATTATAATAAGCGTCCAACACTAGAGTGATCAACAATACCAAATCATCAATTAGAACGATTTAAATATTGCCAGAGATGTTTACCCTGTTAGTGAATTGTAAGTACTATGCTGCTCAAATTTAGTATAAATAAAGTTTTATTATTTTCTATAATCTAAAATGCATATCTTTGACATGAAAATATAGCTTCACTATGATAAAATCTTAAGTCTTATAACAATTCTGTTAAACGTTGCTAAGTAATAGAACATGAATGTTTAATCATTTGTATGGTATTTGAGTAATGCCCACTAGAGACGGGAAATATTGTTGGTTGCCAATACCTATTACAAAATAACTTATTGAGTTATTGCGTTGCTGTAATCTGTTAACGTTGTAGCATGTTAGTATACAAAAATTTTACTAACTCACTACACAATGTATCATGTACCGATAAACAAGTAAATTTATAAATGGGTTGATTCAAATATTAATATACAACAACATTATTGGGTATTACAAAGTCCTTATCTACTATTTGTTATTAGGTTATCAGCCATTCCACAAATACAGAGACATAAGTGTAAAAACTAAAATAATTTTTTTCAACATTTAAATTAAGGTTAACAATAAATAAAAATAGTATTTGAACAACACCTAATCATTTTTTTCATTTATCAAATAAAATTAAACATGTTTTTTACCGTGGTTAAACTTGGTGTTACTCTGTGGTTGCTACAGGGTGATGATATTGGTGAAATAAAGTCAAAAAAATCACTAACCATATGACACAATTTCAGTCTGCTGACTATTTGGAGGGAAACCAGCTCTTCTGCACATTTCAGAAATATAGTTTTCATTCTCATTTTATCGTTTATAGTAATGGATTTTTACTTGTTTTGAAGAAGAGATTGAGTGTCCCGTCCGTCACAATAAAGGTAAGTAAGTTTATTTTTACAAGTTATTAAAAATAAAATGTGTGATTCAATAACAAATCTTCTATTCACTGAAGCACCCCGGCCTAACCTCAAAGTTTTTAGATTTTTTCTAGTTCTGTTTCTAGTTTTTATTGAATTTTGAAAATTGTCCCGTCCGTCACACTTTTTAAGCAATATCTCTATACCCCATGCCCTAAATTTGTTGTTAATACTTAAATTTATTAACTAATGTTACTTTTTGAATGTACAAGTTACTAGGCCTATCTAGGCCATTGTGAGATGAATCTAGGCTAATCTTATTTTTTAATTTTATGTAAAATAGTTTATTTCTCCCAATTTCAAAATATTATGACACCCTACTATTTGTAGATTGTAAGTTATACCTACACCTAGTTTTAATTAGAAACTGTAGTTGTAGTATGATTAGGCTTTTGAGACTGTTTATGCAGTGAAATATTAATTTGTAGCATTTAATTAACATTGTGCTGATTAATTTGACTGATTTAAAAAAATTTTCTAAAAGAGCTGATTAACTACAAGATCCCACACCAAATGTCAAAATATTAAACATTAATGTTAATAAAGGGTTTTAGAGTCAGATAATGCCCTTGCACATGGGCTTACAAAAAAATGTCATGGAATATTTGCGACATCTTGTTGCGATATTGCAGTCAACTAAACATTGTGATTCTTGTAATATTTATTTACTCTAAAAAACTACACGAGTTTTTGTTGATTTCAGATATCTATGGAAATGGAGACAAATGAGCTTTTAAAATCTAGAGAGAAGGCGAGAGACTACGAAACAACAACGAAGCAGAGAAAAAAGAAGACGAATAAAGAAGCAGCTGGGAGGAAGAGTTTGAAGAAAAAGATGCAGAGAGAAAGCGAATATCGAGAGCTAAGGAAAAGGAAAAGTTAGTTACAATTAGTTCTACAAGTGCAGGTAAGAAAGAACTCAAACTTAAAAGATGCAAGGAAACTGAAAGAAAAAAGAAAATACAGGTTAAAACAAAAAGAAAAGCTAGAACATGTATGTGATAAAAATAATTGAACTTGGAACTTTTTTCAAACAGGCAAAGCCTAGGAAAGGCTGTAGTTCGTGCAAAGAAATTTTTACCAAAAAGTCCTTCAAAAAAACTTGCTGTTGTAAGAAAACTAGTTTATGAAAACTTCCAGCTGCCAAAAAGTGATCGCTTTTTTATTAAAGAACATGTAGAGAAAAAGACGGTTTTGTCTAAGGAAACTGAAGAAAAAGTTATAGCTTTCTACAGCAGTGATACAGTCAGCAGACAAGCTCCTGGAAAGAGAGACTACAAAACAGTCAAAAGCAAAGTTTCAGGTGAAAAAGAAAAATTGCAAATTCGACATATGGTTATGACAGTAAAAGAAGCGTACGCTTTGTTTGTTGAGGAAAATCCTGGTATTGGTATCAAAAAAAGTAAATTTTTATTCTCTAAGACCAATTCATATACGCTTGAGCTCAGAAATGCCACATAATGTATGTGTTTGCAAACTACATGCAAATTTTAATTTCCTTACTGAATCATTGTCTAAAGCTGTTGTAGGTTTTCCACTACAGGTAAAGAACTGTTGGCCGCGCCATATGTTGTAACATAACAAGTGAAGCCTGTATGACCGAGTCTTGCAACAAATGCAAAGATACAAATTTCTTGACTAAGTTTAGTTTGAATATAGATTTAGAGGCTCAAATTTCTTGGAAGCAGTGGGGAGAGGTAAATAAACGACCAGTTATAACATATGTAGAGACTACTATTGGAGAAGCAATGGAAATGGTACAAAATATGTTTAGGAAAGTTCAAAGTGCATTGCTACATAAAAAACGTACAGAGTGAGTATTTTGAGTACAAAAAGAAAAATGCAACACAAGGTGAAGCTGTCTTACAGATAGACTTTGCTGAAAACTACAGTTGTATTGCACAAGACGAAATACAGAGTGCACACTGGAGTAACACTCTTGTAACCATTTTTACAGGTGTAGCATGGGTTCCCAATGGAAAACAATGTTATGCTTTGATTAGCAATAACCTTACACATGACAAGTTTTCAATTTGGTATTTTCTTAAAAAAATAATAAGTGATCTAAAAACAAACAGTTCAAAATTGAGGAAGTAGCGATTTTCTCAGACGGCTGTGCTGGCCAGTTTAAAAATCGTTATACATTATCCAATCTGACATTTCTGGACAAGGACTACCAAGTAAACTGGAGAATGGTGTTTCTTTGCCACTTCTCATGGGAAGGGGGGCAGTGGACGGTGTAGGTGGCACTGTGAAAAGGATGGTGTGGGAACAAGTCAAATCCAGGCGCACAACAGTTACTTCTGCTGAAGAGTTTTTTTGAGTGTTGTCAAAAAACAGTGTGAGGCAAACAAAATCAAAAGTGATGTATGTTGATGTTAAAGATATTGAAGAGTGTCAAGAGTTATTGGAGTCTCGATGGGCAGCTGTCAGACCTATTCCTAAAGTCCAATCAATGCATTATTTACGGGCATCAACACTTTACCCAGGAAGTATTGTAGCCGGAAATACTGTGAAATCAGAGCTTCAACTCTCAGAGGTCTTGGAACAGTCATGATGAGTCAATTTAATGAAAAACTTTCTGATGAAGATTCCTTAGATTCTGACTTTCTCACTGAAAATAAAAAAGGTCCAATATTTAGATGTATATAGTTCTGAAGATGAGGACTCATATTTAAGACCTAAACCTTTAAAAAAAGATGAAATAGAAGCTGGACAGTACATATTAGTAGAACTTGTAAGTGAAGGTAAACAGAAGAGAGCTCATAAGTATTTGGCTATAACCCAGGGGGTGCGTAGAAGAAGACAACAAACGTGGAGGTCTTGTTCATGAGATTAGTGCAGAAGACTAAAACCAAGGACCAACTATTTGAAATAGACTCTTCTAAAACATACATAGTGTCTGTTTCAGAAATACAAGGAGTTTTTTGAGGGGCCAGAAGTAAAAGGAATTGAGAAATAGTATTTATTATAAGTTTGCAAAGTCAATCGAGCTGTAAGATGAAAAACCCTTGTAAATATTTAATTTCAAATTATAACAGGTTCTAGTTGTAAGTAAATTTAAGTTAAATAGTTGAGTTAAAAAGTGTTCATGAATAAAAAAGTGTATTAAGTAACTGTTTGTTGTTTTTTTATACACAAGTAACCTTTTGTCCCCGTCCGTCACGTCCCGTCCGTCACGTCCCGTCCGTCACACGTCAACTGCTAAATTTGAATTTTTTTGTTGTAACACAGAGTTTTAAAATGGAATATAAAGCACATGATTACCAGAAAAACAAACTTTTACAAAACGTATACTATTATTTAAAAAAAATAATTATTGTACAATTCACAGAAAAATGTAGTAAAAGTTAGTGTAGTTTCTGTAGTGTCCAAATTACGTTCCCGTCCGTCACACGCTTTAAAAATGCTGTAACTCATTTATATTTCAAAGTATTTTTTTTTAAGTGAGTTTAAAAAATGCTTAAGATATGCTGAAAAAACTGCAGAAGGTTTTAATGCATGATAACTTTTTTTTTATAGATACTATAAGGAAATTTATCTCTCTGCTTGTCCCGTCCGTCACAATGGAATGGCTGACATACAAAAGTACTTTTCTAAATATACAAAGATCAAGATAACTTTAACAAGTGCTCATGTGATCTGAGCTTGAATTTGGGTACTATCTTGAGGGATGTTTTTCTTATTTCGACAGAAGTGCTGGAGTGGCTACCACCAGCAGTGATGTCCAGGGGCAATTTTGATCGGTATTTTCCCGACCTCAAATCACTTTCCAGATCATCCAACTTCTCCGATGCCAGAGCACGTTGTAAGATTTAATTCGTGATCTAAGATCGGGAAAGTACCGATCGAAAATGCTTCTGGCCGTCATTGCAGGCTTTGGTGGCACCACCCCACACTACTGGCGAAAAAGGAAATACATTCCTCGAGATAATACCCAAATTCAAGCTCAGATAATATAAGCAATTGTAAAGGTTATGTTTAACTGGTACTACTAGTAACATATTTATGATAGCCTAGTCTAAACCTACTTATTTCACATAACAACATTGCATAGTGTAATATTTCCATTCATAGCCTCATTGCTTAGATGAAATGGCTTTGTCTGTTACTGGGTACTGAGTAACCCCAAAACAAAAAAAATCATTATGAGAACAAATCATTCAACCCAGCTGTTACTGGAACAACAGTATCCTGGTAAGACTGGAGTAAATTAAAATTACCATAAATATACACTTTTTAACATATTCTCTTGATCATGACAAGGCAAATTGAACATTGGTGTGGGAAATATAATTCCCTCGAACCAGAAATCCTTATACATGTGCAAAACCTATGGAATTGCATGTGAAGCCGCGGAGGATAAATGCTAGTATTTTATAAATGCACATATTCCTAGATATTTTTAATTCAACATAACGTTATATTACTTTTTATACTGTAACTTGAAATACAACATAACTTGGTTTAAGTAGTTGTTTTATGCAACATAACGTTATATTACTTTTTATACTGTAACTTGAAATACAACATAACTTGGTTTAAGTAGTTGTTTTATGCAACATAACATTATATTACTTTTTATACTGTAACTTGAAATACATCATAACTTGGTTTAAGTAGTTGTTTTATGCAACATAACGTTATATTACTTTTTATACTGTAACTTGAAATACAACATAACTTGGTTTAAGTAAGTAGTTGTAGTGAGGATTCTTTACTCATGAATATTGATGATTCAATCTATCATTTTAGTGTTGGACACTTATTATAATGCAGCATTATATTCTAATATCATGATAACACAAGTTTAAATGGATTATGAAGAATCTAATCAGTATATTTATGTATACTTTAATATGTAGATAAGAAAAAACATTCTATAACTAAAAAAAAAGCATGCTTTTGTCATTTAATTAAAATTTTATGCTGATAAAGCCAACGGAAATCTCTGTACACGTTTTTCGACCAAGTAGGCTGCAATTTATCTGTTTGGAGAAAGAAAATTGTGCTCGGTCTCCAAAATGCAGAAATGGTACCTGTTTATTACACTGACAGTTCATTGTTCATTAACTTGCTTAACCAAAGCGGTTCTGCACAGGTAGAAAACTATATTTAAAATCTACCCAACCAATATCTGTAGGCTACTATCTGGGTTTTGTTGTGCATGTCAAAACTTACAAAAACCCAAGATTTTAATAAGAAAAAAATATATTATAGTATGAACTTTTAAAATGGCAGTCAAAAACGTGTCCTCAAGGCTAATTCTTTCCTTGTCTTGTAAATTAATGTATAGGATGCATGAAGAAAATAGGTGGAATAATTTGCATCAATACAACTTCAGAATGCTGCCAACTTCAATTTGCCCGTGCATAAAACATAAAGATTTGCAAAGAAGCCTTCATATGCTTGGGCTAAGATCTTTAATCTTCCAGCTGGGATAAAAAATGGCAATCCAAATTTCCTTAAGAGAAGACTTCTTACCTGATTGCTAAAGGACACCATCACAATGTGAAGGTGAATTTATCGCCCGCTGTGACAGAAACTTTCACCTAAATTGACCACAGACACCGAATTTGATTTGATATGTACTGAATTTATATTGACACCATTTCTGAGCTCCACGCTCAAGTAATAAAGTTATTCTCTTTCTCTCTCTCTTAATAGTTATTTTCACACAGCTTTAAAACAGATAAAATGGTGTGGCCATTTAAATGTAAACATTATTAATATTTAAACCACATTTAAATCAATTTCTTATTTTAAATGGTTGGAGTATAATAAGCCACCACAACAGTCGAATCAGCAAACCAAATTATCAATTAGAAATAGCTAAACTATTGAATACAAAACCATTTTTATTATGGGTATTTAAAATCAATTTAATGTTAGCCGTTTTTAATGCATTATAACAATATTTGTTTAGAATTAATTCAAACCATGTAAAATCATTTGTATGGTCAAATAAATCAGACAAACATGAAAGAGATGATACAAAAATTTAAGAATAATGAAGATGTGGGATTTGCCCATACTATATCTGCCGATCTTGAAAATAAGAGAGGCTTCAGCGCGGATGTCACAGTAGTTTTCAAAGGTGCATTTGGGAAACTATATTACCCTCTGATTGTATTAATAGCCATTTGGCTTATCAGAAGATCAAGGATGAGTGTAATATTTTTAGCTTAATCACTAAACCAGAATATCAAAAGTCGATTATATTTGACTATGATGCTGCCTTCCTACAATTAACAGAGGCGTTCAAGAAAAGAAAGCTGAAAAATTCATATGTTCTGTGATGGGTTATGTATGAGATCAGATTTCACTTTATCAGAAAACTAACTGAATTTCAAAGATGAACAGGTGAAACTGTCAACATAGTTTGCTACTACCAACAATCTAGCCGGCTCTTACACAATGGCTTACCAATCAATTATTGTGAGAAGCATCTCAGCCAAGTCATTGATCCCCTTCAAGAATCATCCCCTGTTCTCCAACTGCAGTCCAGTACTGTTGCAGAGCTGATGGCCATCCCCAAAGATGGCAACTCACCCCCAGTAACACCAATAGCAGCAACCTCCTCTCCAGAGACCACAACCCACCATCATTACCAATCTGATTTTTTGGACAATCCATTTCATCTTATACCTCCAACTTAAATAAACATCTTGATGTAAATATCTACTCTGCTCTCCCTAACATATAAAATCAATTTTCTAATTGAATCTAAACTATCCAATTTCCACAAAAATATTCTATTTAGCTCCCATAAACTTGCTTTAGAAATAATCGTTGATGAAACCAGACATTCTAATTTTCTCTGAACATAAAACTGCAGGACTTTGAAATAAGTAATACAGCACTAAATAAATATTTAATAAAATCATTGCTTTGTAGAAAAATTGCTAGAGGTGGAGGAGTTATGATTTTTACTAGAGAAAATGATTTTGTACAATTAAAAAATGTGAATATTTCTGTAATACCAGATTTAGTAAGTAAAAAAGAATTTGAATGCTGTTCAATATATGGTGAGTTAAATAATGTATCACTTACTACATTTGGATAGAACACCTGGCTCAATGTATGCTAATATTTTTTTGAATAAGCTTGATATATAATTTAAGATAAACTATGTAACAAATATGATAATGTAATTTTGGCAGGAGATATGAATATAGATCTTTTTAAAGGGGTCTGGAGCTCATGACAGGTTACAAAATATTCTAATTCAACATAATCTACACTATCTTGTTAATTTTCCTAGGTTTACTATTGATATTCATAGCTCTATTGATAATATTTTTACTAATATTGATAAGTCACAAGTTAATATATCTGGACTAATTAGTTGTAGAACTATCTGATCTTTATGCTCAACTAATGGAAATGGCCCATCCTAATAAAAATAAGAGTCAGCAAATTTCACATCTAAAACGAAAATTTGCTAGGAGAAATAATTATTTATTTATTAAAACATTATCTATTAAAACATGGATAGACCTTTACAATGCACCAGTCAATCAAAATTTGACACATTCTCTAATATTTTTATATTAAACTTAGAGAATTGATTCTTTCCTCTTGAAAAAAACCAGTGTGAAAAATCCAAAGAATATATAAACAACAAAATCATTAATTCTAATATGTGTACAAATCAACTTAGCAAATAATTAATAAAGAAAGTAAACATGATATTAGATTGGTTGTGGATGGCCAAGTTAGCTCCGATCCCTTTAAAGTATGTGAAATATTTAATAATTACTTTATACACATTGTTGATAGTTGTGTAAATTATACCATTGTATGTGAGGTCACATGCAATGGTATGATGCTGCCTCAGAGACAATAGCAGTAGCTTTTAATTTATGTGAATAAACCACAAATCTATATGAGGCACAAAGTTTGGGAAGTAGTAACAGTTCTTTTAAGCGTTGTTTATAGCACTACCTTGCTAAATTTTTTGCTATGTTGAAATCCATCTCATTTTGATTATTTGTATGTATGATATTGGGTATATTTTAATATTGTCAACATTTAATAAACATGACTTATTTTATACTTTTCTGTAATATATTTGTCATTTACCATTATTTAGTGCAAAACCTGAAAGTTTAATGTGGGGAGCAACAGGTTGTACGGTTTGATTTATCTTTTTCAATTGATTGTTGCATTATTAAAAAGTTGATAAGCTGACAGGGAGTGATACTGGAGTAATCATTAGTTGGGCAGGAGAGGGAAGGGGTGCTTTAACAATAGCCCACAGATTGTAGATTTTCAAATCTTCTTCTTCGTATACTACAGCTAATTAATAAGATGTTAATATGCTATTAAACTGGATGGTTTGACTGATGACACAAACTCACTTAGTAATATAAAGTAGTAGGCACTGCCTCTTGAGCTTAGAATGTAAGCTTTGAATTTTTAACATTAAAAGAATACATAACATCCAAAGTTCTTGAAATTTTGTATGCATGTTTATAATAATTATTAAAATAATAACAGTCTATGTGGTCAATATAATTTATTCTAGTTATTAGGACTAAAGTTATATTTGTGGACATATATGTGTGTATATATTCAAATTAACTGTGGTTAGTTAAAGTTTTAATGTAATTAAAAACAATAAAAAATTATTAGAATTTTATGAGCTATTATAAAATAAAGAGAGGCTCAATCAATTTCATAACACGCAATATAAATATAATTTGTTGCTCAACACTATATAATTATCCTGATCCTTTTATGGTGGATTCTCTATGAGTAGAAATTAACCAAACTCCAATTGAAAAAAATTAGACGCCATATTTTTACCTGGCAGCCATTTTAAAATAGTGATTTGGCAAATTTAATGAAAAAATGCAGTTTGCAGAATTTTAATTACAGTCATCTTTTAAGATATCACAATAATTTTAACACTAGTGTGTTCAGCATAGTGTGACTGAATTAGCACCTACTGGTTTAAATGATCTTAACTGACAAAGTTAAATAAACAATGCTTAAACCTATAATTATTATTTAGAATTTTAAAATAATTAACTGAGTCTTTATATAAATGCAATACCTGAGTTAAGAATTTTAATTTATTAAAAAAATATTTAAGTGTATTATACTTGTGTGTTTAAATTAAAACCTTTGTCAAATGTTGCATTCAAACTAATACGAGTTCTACAAGTCTGAGCTTGAACTCTTCCATCTGCAACTGCTTGTGTATAGTCTACGTCCCTCCTGTACCTACATGCATCTGCAAGTGGTGACATGAACCCCCCCCCCTCAATATTCTTTGCTTTGGTCTATACCCACAAGGTCTTATCCATATGAGGCTCAGTTGGTGATAGTTATTTGACTAGTGAAAATGTCCTGTTAGTATAGTTTTGAAATTGTATTTTTCCATTAAAACACAGTGGACCTTTACTAGTAATAGTTTTCAAGAATACTTTATTGTTTAAGTATTCAGTATGACTTGTTTTGTGGATGAACTAATGAGTAAACAGTGTCATAAACAATACTAAAAGAGATAAGTGCCTGATGATGTGGTTAGTGCAACTGATGAACAATGTTTGCTGTAATTAAGGATTTAAAATGATATTACAAAAACTTGCTATTATTACAGAGATAAATATTTTAGACAAGTACAACCAAATTTTAGGGAAAATATATAGTGACTCATTTGGTTGTCATAAAGGCCAATAAGAAATGGTTGTGTAAAATACTAATTAAATACCTTTCCAAGAGTTAAAATGTGGATATTAAACAAACTCCTGGACAGGCTTTATGTCCAACTTGCGCAAAAAAAATATCTGTAGAAAAATCTGCCACAAGATGAGACAAATAATGTTGAAAATGATCCTAAATTTCTTCCTGACCCTTTTGGGTATGTAGCTAGCTAGTAAAGTAAAGAATCACGGTATCTTACCAAATCTTTCAAAAAGACTCCACAAAACATGTTTAAATACTGTTAGGACATCACTGGAATCAAATAAATAAATATATCGTTGTGCAAGAGACAGTGTCGTAACTGAAAAATTGTCAATTGAGAGTTAGGACTCTTATTCCCAATGATTTTTGCACACGATTTTCAATAAACAAACTGTTGTATCTGTATCTATAACCGTTTTGGAGATTTTAAACAAAACAAACAACATAACCAAACTTTGACTTTGACATGCTTCTTTGCTTTCATGATTGTTGTTTGTGTCGCAAGTTTTTTAGTTTTCTTTTCTCAAAAAATATGCCTATTTTATTAATAAACCGTTTGATTATAAGTGAGTAAAACTTTTAATTTGAAAATGGTTTTAGTAGCAGTGAGGATGATCTATCTTTATCAATATTCCAAGAAAACTTGCATTGTTGACAATGATAGCCTTTTAGATGATGAATTTCCAAACTGTGATGCATCTTGCAATAATTATGTGTATACGCTTTGTGACACCTGCAACATTTTGATATGCCAAGAGCATGGTGAAAAAAGAAATTGTGACTCTGGTCACAATATAGTTTTATTTGAAATAACTCCTAGAGATTACAAACCCAAGAGGAAAAAATCCTACATGTAAAATTGGGATTTTTTAAGGGTGCAGTTTATGCGGCTTGCCCTAAATGTTTCCGTTTTCTTTGTTTCAATCACCTCGATAACAGTAAACGTGACAATGACCACAAGACAGAAAAGAACAATGTCATAGGAAATGTTTTTAATCCTATAACAAACCAGATTACACCTAGCCCTCACATACAAAAAATAAAAGCTGCCACCAGTATTGTATCACCAGAATCCTTTGAAGTTGAAGGTAGCTTCAAAGATAATATATAGAAAGATAGGTAAAAATGACAGAAACAAAGTGGGAGACAAGTGAAAAGCAAAGCTATTCCGGACGTAAAATTAGCTTAAAGCGTTTTTGTAATGAGCTCTTAAGTAAGAACACTTTCCTGAGGTTTATGTTTTAATAAAATTAATAAGTTGTATATCCTAGTAGCCTCCCTATTACATGTAGTAGTTTTGTAATGAGCTTACACTTCCCTGATAGTTTTGTTTTGTAATGAAGGTAGACTTACCTAGTACCCTTATTTCAGTAGTGTCCCTGTTACTTGTTTTTATGTTTTGTTATCTTATATTATGTTTTTTTAGTAAACAAAATTATGTTTAAAAAAAGGTTTCATAAGGATTAAAAAAATAAAAACAAGTTTTAGACTGTAATGTGTTTTTTTTTCCCAATAATGAATAACATTTTGTTCGTAAAATAATGTTTATTACGACTTAGTGAAAAGTAAAAGCTAATCGGTTTCAGAATCTTTCCAGTTAGGCTTAGTAGTTAAAATCGCCAAAAACAAGTAAATATTATTTTTCTTTAAAACATTCTGTTCGAAAATAAATCAATATTAAAACATGTTTTTCTTTTTTTTAAATACTCTTTTTATTGTTTTTGTTTGAAACCTGATTTTAGCCTATTTATTTAACTGTTGTATTGAAAGTGGTATTTTCCCTCAATGTTTGAAATTAGTTAAGGTCATACCAATTTAAAAGAAGGGCTCGGTTTCTGACTACAACAATTATTGATCTGTATCGATAATACTGATAATATCTAAGGTATTTGAAATTATTTTAAACAATCAAATTGTTGAATATTTTGAAAAAATTTTAATTTTTACTGACTGTCAGTTTGGTTTTAGATCTAAGAAAGGTACTAGTCTAGCCATTTCTGAATATTTGAAGAGCTGTATTTATGGTCTGGACAGCAAAAATAAAGTAATTGGTGCCTTTTATGACATGTCAAAAGCATTTGACACAATCTCACATGACAAACTGCTATATAAACCTAAATTTTATGGTTTTGATAGTTTGGCAGTTAAGTTTGTAGGGTCTTACTTGTCTGAAAGGCTACAAGCAGTTTATTATGAAGGCCATTTCTCACAATACTTAAATGTAAGAACTGGTGTCCCACAGGGCTCAATCCTGGGCCCAGTATTTTTTATTACTTACATAAATGATTTACCTGGTTGTATTACTACTACTAACCATGCGAGCTCTTATATTTTTGCTGATGACCTGGCTGTACAAGTTAAATGTAATAATATTTTATTTGCTAAAGATGTTCTTTCTAATATTAGTGACACTATCGAAAACTGGTCAGCTGCCAATTCACTCTGTCTTAACACGTTAGCTGCCAACCCTGAAAAATACGTTTTAGCGCTAAAGCGCCAAATTTTCAAAAGATAAATTATTGTAACCTTTTGTTATTTTTCTCTTCTTTGGTTACTAATAAACATGATTTTATGATTTATGTATATTTATTACGTTTATAAAGCGTCGTGCACATTGGCCCGACAGATCTTTTTACAAGGCGATATATTACATAAATCATTTGCCGTCGGGCCTATACGCCCGACGCCTGATTCAGGGATATTCCGTTTTGTTTATGTGCAGCCTGAATAATTCCTGTGCTTTCCACATAGCTGAGTGCCAATTGACGCGTTTTGTTACTGGAATCCTACATTGTGTTTTTTATAAGTAATGTTTCGATAGTTGTGTGCGTGTATACTATTGATCGGTAAAAATGAGTGGCGATAATCTTCTTACGGATGAAATCGAACGTATGATTGAGAATCCGTCTTCCCCGGGTGATTTGTTGGCCGAAATAAGTGATGATGACAGTGTGAAGTCAATGGTGGTTAGTGATATACCGGATGACACTGATAGCGACCTAGACTTTATTCCTGGTACTGATTCAGAATATTACTCTGATGACAATCAAGAATCAAACGTGGAACTTAATTCTACTGATGCTAATGGAACAGTTACAGATATCACAGGTACTTCTTTGATTTCTACAAACGCCAAGGACAATGATTTGGGCTGGGAAATGTTTGAGGGTAAGCAGAAAACGTTTCAGTTCACTCAGACAACAAAATTTAATTTTTGTTTACCGAACAACAGAAAACCAATAGATTTTTTTCGTCATTACTTGACAGATGAAGTAGTTGAACTTATGGTTGTAGAAACTAATCATAATGCAAATGAAGTAATTTCAAAGCTGCGACTAAGTCTTAAGAGTAGGCTAAAAGACTGGGAAAATACCAATCATGGGGAAATGAAACAATTTATTGGCCTTCTTTTATATATGGGTTTAGTAGGACTTCCAAGAATCAGTGATTATTGGTCAAAAAACCCTTTGTATAAATTCTCAGTTGCCCGAAAAATAATGAGTAGAAACAGGTTTCAGTTACTCTTACGTTTCTGGCATTTTAACGGTAATGAAAACCTCAAAAGAGATGGGCGAATTGGTAAAATAAAACCTCTGCTTCTAGCACTAAACAATTTATTCTTCACTTTGAAAGTAGCAGAGCAAGATTTAGCTATTGATGAAACTATGGTGCCGTTTCGTGGTAGACTAGGTTTCCGGCAGTATATTCCCGGAAAGGCCCACAAGTATGGGATAAAAATATTCAAGCTGTGTGATAAAACGGGTTATACTTATGCAGTAAAAGTATACATGGGGAAAGGTACTGTAGAAGTGACAAAAGACAGATCTGTTGCGACTAAAGTGGTACTGGAACTCATGACAAACTTTTTAAATAAAGGCCACAATTTATATACGGACAACTACTATACATCAGTAGAATTGGCTAATGCTTTGTTGTCAAATAAAACACATCTTGCTGGTACCGTGAGAAAAAGTCGTAAAGGCCTACCAAAAAACCTTTTAAAACAAAAAACTTAGTAAAGGTGAAATGGTTTGCTCCGAAAATAAAGATGGTGTAGTTGTTACCAAGTGGAAAGACAAAAGGGAGGTACACATGCTTTCCACATTCCATAGGCCGGAGTAAGTCGTCCTTGACCAAAAAAAAGTTGGAGGGCCAAATGTAATGAAGCCATTAGACATCGTTGACTACAATAAGGCGAAGGTTGGGATAGACGTATCCGATCAAATGTCATCATATAACACTGCAGTACGGAAGACAATGCGTTGGTTCCACAAACTAGCTGAAGAACTTCTTCTTGGAACTGCAGTGGTAAATAGTTGGTTGGCCTACAATAATTTTCTTAACCACACTACATCTCATAATAAAAAAAACAAAACTTAGTCTCTATCACTAAGTTTAGAGAGGAATTGGCCTGTTCCTTGATGATCATGCAGGAAGAGCCACGCATTCCAAATGTGACCACCACAGGGCACCACTACCTGACGTCATCTGCTTTTGTTGGTGGAGGAGTACAAAAACGCCGACAAAGAAAGGTGTGCAAGTTGTGCTACAAAAATGTATCAGAGGCAAAAGGACGTAAGGTAGCAAGAAATTTGACACAAGTAACTACGTTTTGCAGTGAATGTCCAGAAAAACCATTTTTGTGTGAAACATGCTTCAAAATTATACACAAATAGTATATATCTTCATTCATCTTTTGTATAGGGTAATTTTGTATTTACTTATTTTTCTTTACTTATAAGATTGAATTATTTGAATAGTAAGGAAAGCAAAAAATATGAAAATAAATAAGATACAACTTTTTATTTACTACATTTACTTTTTGTGAAACTTAAATATAAATCTCTTTTTACTGTAAAATAACAAATCATATATTTTATTCTTCCTGGTAGCAATAATAAGGCTAAAACCTTATTATTTTATATTCTAACACCGATAAAAATACCCGTCGGGCAATGTGGCCCGACAAAAATGTCCAATGTAGCAATCTCATTCATATCACTAATAACAAAAACAAACACAACAAACAACGTTCTGTTAGTAGCAGAACTCTTCATAGTTCAATCAGTTTCAGTTTGAGTCGTCAGGGTGCAGCACAGGCACGAAGGTAATCAAAATGGCGGGTACCGTCATTGTTATGCTGTCGGGCCACTTTACCCGACGTGCAATCTCTTAAAGATGTAGAGCGTCGGTCCATTTGGCCCGACGTGGCAGCTAACGTGTTAATACAGATAAAACCCAGACTCTAGAATTTTGTTTAAAACCGTCTAGACAACAGAACGTTGTGACTATGTGAAATTCTTAGGAGTTATTCTTCAAAGTAACATCAAATGGGATAGGCACATTGAAATGTTATGCAATAAGGTGTCTAAGGGTATTTTTTTATTAATTAGGCTAAGATATATTGTAAATACAAACATCCTCATTACTGTCTACTATGCATACCTTCATAGTTTCTTGTCTTATGGAATTATTGTATAGGGCAATGACTGTAACACAAAAAAATTATTAATTTTACAAAAACGTGCTATTAAGATTATAGCTAATGTAAACATAAGGACTCACTGTAAACCTTTATTTAAAAAGTATGGTATTCTTACAGTACCTGCACTTTATATTTTAGATTGCCTATTGTATATAAAAAGAAATTTACATGCCATACCTGCAAATAGATCTGTACATAACCATATGACTAGAAACTCAAATTCTCTTAGAATATCTCAATGTAGTCTTAAAACCATTTTAAATTGTTTTGCTGAAATATGCATTAAACTCTACAACTCTCTTCCTTCTCATCTTAAATCTCTTGAAATTAATTGTTTCAAGAAAAGTGTAAAAAAGCTATTGATTAATATCAGCCCATATAACATCAGTGATTATTGTGCTGTAATAAAGAGAGTCTTCAAAAATCAAATATGGATCATTTTTATTTAATGGAAGATGCTAATTTATGTTTTAATAATTTCCATGAGATGTTATGTAATGTTGTTAATAGTTGTAAAAAGTCTGTAGAATTTAACAATAGTAAGCTATCTAAAGCTAAATCGATAAGCCCTTGGATAAATTCAAGCCTTTTATCAAAAATAGACCGAAGGAAAACGGTTGTATAATATTCTTAGAAAGGAGACTGTATGACAGACATTTTGTAAATTTTTATCATAGTTATTGTCAAAAACTTAAAGATGAAATCAGTAAAGTAAAACATTCATACTACTCAAATCAAATTTCAAATTGCCAAGGTGATACGAAACTTCAGTGGAAAATTATAAATAATTTAACCGAAAAATCCGCAGAGAAAAGAGTTGAACGGGTTGAGCTAAACAATGGTACAGTCATTACGGAACCTCATATTGTTGCGGAAGAAGTAAATAAAAAACATCTTATCGCAGTACAGTCGGGTCAGGACAGCGGGTGTTCCGAACTTAGATCCACTCAATTTTGCGCAACAGAAAAAACACGTCATTTTTCATATTACCCACAGACAATGTAGAAGTTTTAAAAACAATAAAAAGTTTAAAAAACAAGAAATCTTTTGGTATCGATGGTTTTAAGTACAGCTCTTATAAAACACATTGCAGAAGTAATATCACCCATATTGTCACACATCATTAATTTAAAGTTTTATTTCAGGCGTTTTTCCGATAAGTTTAAAAATCAGTGTGGTAGTTCCTATACTTAAAAAGGGGTTGTCTTCGATTAAATTAGAAAATCTAAGACCTATCAGCTTGTTAACAGTTTTTTCTAAAATATTTGAAAGGTTAATGAATGTACGACTTACTGCATATTTGAATAACATAGGGTTTTTCAATGGCAATCAGTACGGTTTCAGAAAGGGAAAATCTACCGAAGATGCGCTTCTAAACATTTCTAATATGATTTACGAAAGTTTAAACTCAGGGAATAAATCAACAGGACTGTTTATTGATTTTAAATCCGCCTTCGATTTAGTAAACCATGAGATTTTGCTACACAAGATGGAATTGTTAGGAGTGAGAGGACCTGCTCTCAGCTGGTTTTCGCGGTTTCCTCTTGGGGCCGCGAAACAGCGGGTGCGGATTGGCGAGTTCCTGAGCGGACCGCTCCTAGTCAGGGCTGGTGTGCCTCAGGGCTCCGTCATATCTGCAAACCCTGTTTTTGATATTCATAAACGATCTCCTGGAAATGAACCTAAAGGGCATGCCAAATGCGTTTGCTGATGACGTAGCATTTTTTTATTCACACAAAAATATAATGACCTTGTTAAATTACATACTAGAAGATTTGCGAACTCTAAGAAAGTGGTGTCATTTAAATAAAATGCAATTGAATGTAAAAAAAAAAAACGCAATATGGTCAATTTTGATTTCAAAAATTTTAACTTTGAAAAAGAAATTAAATATCACATTCTAAATTGTAATGAAATTTAACTGCAACTGTGAAACGATCAGTAAAGTCTCCACAATTCAAATATCTTGGCGTAATTTTGGACAGCAAACTTACTTGGAATAAACACATAACAACTTTACAGACTAAACTTAAATCTTCAATTAGGAAATTTTATTTTTTACGAAATTTTTGTTCTAAATATTTGTTGAGAAGTTTATATTTTGCTTTAATTGACTCCAGATTACAATACGGATTAGTTTGCTGGGGCGGGACATTTAGGTACCTAATTCAAAAGATAAGAGTTATTCAAAACTACTTTTTAAGAATAATTTTCAAAAAAAACTAGAAGGGATAGCTCTTTCCCTATATTTTATGAGTTAGGAATTTTGCCCCTTCAGCATCTTTTTGTGTTCAAAGTTTTTAAGACTCTTTTATTCAAGATGTGGTAAACCACGGAACAATTGGTTTTGATATATGCTACAAGAAATATTTACCGTAGAATTTTCAGAATGCCTAAAGTTAACAAATCATTTTTTAAACACTCTTTTTGTTACCTCGGACCACATTTATTTAATAAGTTGCCTTTGGAAATAAATAAAAAGTTTAAGCAATATTAGTAAATTTTGTAACAGATTAAAGATATGGTTGTTTACTCAGCAGAATTTAATTTATTTTTAAATTGTAGTCTCCCTGGTCTATGTGTATATTTGGTAAGTGAGATCTTTTTTCCTTTTCTTAAATTGTTTAGTATTAGTAAATGTGTAAAAAATAAACAGTAAATTGCTTTAGTTTTTTCATTTCATTTGTATAATATGTATTATGCAGTGTAAGTTGGTCAGCTGTGTCTGACAGACGTCACAGAGAGCCGGCTCAGGTGTTTTTTATAATTTTGAACTCTGGACTGTGGATGATAATAATGTTTTCATTATGTTATCACCGGCCACACTACTTGAAACAGTGGTCGGTTAATTCCCAAGTATTGTACCTTGTAATATTTGTAGATATTTTTTGGTGGAATAAATCATTTATTCATTTATTCAATTGGATAGGCATAATAAACACTTGTTACTAGGCCTAGGCAATGCATATAATAGATGATAGTTCATGCTGAATTTGTTTCTGCCACTGCTATACATTGTAAGGATGTTCTGGCAATAAAGAATAAAGAAATGAATTTGAATTTAGGTTGTTTATGTAGGCAGATAGGCAGAGACAAGCCTCAGAGTTGGTGTGTTTTTTTGACCTGCTCTCATATATATATATATATATATATATATATTCTAAATATTCTATTATATATATATATATATATATATATATATATATATATATAAGATTCTAATTATTTTTGGTAATTCCTGTTCAAAACATTGACATGAATTTTAATATTTTTCTGTTTCCGTATTCATAGAGTTTTCTATTATTTCTTTTGCACTAATTTATGATATACTAAGGGTATCCAGTTTATATAAGATCTGATTTAACATTTTAGATTTCTTCTTTTAATCCATCTTTGTGTGAACACAAGTTCTTTGCTATGTTAAACAAAGAGTAAGTGACTCATTCTATGACAGATTTTTTATGGTTCAATTGAAAATGTAGATATTGATCTGGTTGTGTTTTCTTACAATAAACTTGTTGTCATAAGGACATCTCTTACCTACATACATGTCCAGAAAGGGAGGGGAGTTCGTTTTGGGCTTCTACTTCCATGGTTAGGTGAATCGAGGGAGAAATGTTATTTATGTGGGACAAAATAATTTAACTTTAGTGTCTCCAAGAGGGAAAACAACGAAGGTGTCATTTATGTATCTCCATCATATTCTCAGTGTGAAATATTTTTGCTCAAATTCTTTCATGAAGATATAGGTGATAGAGGAGATCCTATTACCATTCTCACATCTTGAAGATACATTTTACCCTCTAATTCAAAATAGTTACATTGAGTGCATAATTATTTTAACTTGCACTTGTGGAACCATAAAAAATGTATACACACACCATGACATTGCGGGCAAGACTTTTATGGACTTTATGCCATTTGTGTACAAGTCAGGTATCACTGAATTCTTTGAGTGGCAGTCTGTTGTCACACATTATAGATTTAAATGTTTTCTGTATATTTTTGACATCTGAAGAAGAAGGAAGATCTCAATCCCTGAAATGCAGTGTTATACTTTTTTGTATTATATAACAATGGCAATTGTACTAAATCCTACTATCCTTTCAAGACAAAATCGTTTAATTTTGATTATGTAAGTTTTTCTTTTACCCAAAAACTTGGCTTGCTATTATGGGCAGCCACTTCTGACTCACCTACTTAAAGAGTTTAGACCAAGCAGTACTTCAGAGGCTGCAGATAGGCCATTTCCATGGGTTCCACTATTCCCGAGACTACAATATGAAATTTCACAGACTCTTTAAAACAACGTGTTACAAAATCTTGTGATATCCATAACAGTGATAAGTTACTGTCGCATACACTGATAAATAACAATCAAAACTGAATGAATGATTCTGTTGATTCCATAGTGGACATTTAACCCTTTGTGGCTTGTCACCATGGCACAAAGCCTGGCCACTGTGTTGAGATATCTCGTCAGCGATCTGCGATGGGTTCATGTTTTCAAGAGGGCCTTATAAGCTAGTTTTTGAGAAAGAAATATACTGCCAGATCAAATTTAATCATATTTATTTATATGGTAGTGAGAACCATAATTAATTACATAAATACATTAACTCTCTCTAGCATGTATAAGTAATAAATGAGCATTAATTACCTACACAATACACCATGTTGGTTATTGCATGAGAAGAATTTTTCAGTGGGTCTTCAACTATTTTCTGGAATAGAGTCGTTCAGAAATTTCAAGTACAAGTCATGTCCTGATTCAATCTGAAAAATATATACATAGTTTAATTTTTTATTTGAGCTATTCTCTTATCACAGAATTTTTAAAATGTTGCTTTTATACTAATACTAGTTACATGTCTAATTTTTTAAATTTATTTCAGTAACCAGTTTACAATAATGGTGATGACAATTATTATTCAGAAAGTTATCATTATTTACAAAAGAATTTGTGTATATTGTGCAAAAAAGTACGTTTTTCAGATTTAAGCAGATTAAGTATAAAGAATACACCTTTTAACACTTTTGTAGTTGTTAGGTATTTATACAATGTAGAATCCATCTTCAGGTACTTATAGATTAAGGTGCCTTAACAGGAAATTGTATAAATAAAAAACTACAAAAGTGTACAAAGGTGTATTCTTCATACTTATATTAAATACTTTTTGAGGCTACATTTATAATATAAACAGATTACTTATGTCCTAATACTAATGTTTAATATGATAAATAAGTAAATAGATATTTACTGCTATGAATAAACAAATGTTGTACACAATAAAAATGGTAAAATGAACTGTGAACAGTCTGAAGTATAATATAGCAACTTTTTATCAGTTTCAAATGCTGAAATAAATAACAAAACACTGCTTTGGCAAAATGCCAAACATCAATGATGACATCAGAGAGGAGTGTGTTCATTATAACAAGCATATTAAAGACAGTGGTATCTTCAAAAAAGAGGGAACCAACGTTGAAAAGTAGACGAAAATTAGAAATATTAATTTAGAATTTTGTTAACTCATCCGTAACAAATAGATAATGACATAATTTCTAAATGTAATTATAGCTCTGGTAATTGTTCTGTATATGACTGACATCAAATTCCACTAATGAGAAAGAACATTCAGCATTTTAAAAAGAATAAAAAACTACTTGGGGAATTCTAGTTCAGACTCTAGGTTGTTCAGTTTAAATAATTTTGTTTCTAATTCTGAGCAGTTTAAAGACAACTTTGATGATTCAGTTAAATAAGAGCATCACAAAAAGCAAGAAACGTTAATCTGTAGAAATCAATGAAAAACATAACTCTATAATTGTAAGTCCGTTTTTATTTATTATAGAATATTTTTACATGTTTTTTTCAAAACATATAAAAGTATGTATAAAAAAAATATTAACAAGGTATAAATAAGGTTAGAAACACATTACAAACAACAATAACAAATCAATCTAAACAAATAAATAAAACTTATAACTTTCCCTAAACACAGTAAAAGATAAAAAAGTTAGAAAAATCTAAATTAACTATGCTTAAGATTTAATCCAACTGGTGATTTTGTTTGAAGAACAATATGTTGCCCTTTTCGTATCCTCTTAAAAGTAATTTTTTGTAATCTTTATTTTCATCATTTCGAAACTTCTTGATGCCAATTAGAAAGCACAAATTTTTAAAGTTTATATATACAGGGTGTCCCAAAAATTAGTGTCAATCAAACGCCAAGAGATCAAACACCCCTAAAGGTACTCACAAATAACCTAAAAAAATGTTATCAGATTTTTTAGTTTTCAAGTTATTAATTTTTGTGTGTTATTTTACTAAACTCGTGACTGTTATAACGTTCTTGGCTATAGCTACGTAAATAGTTAAGCTAATATCTTGAATTTTTTTTTCAAAACTACCTGACTGGCACATGTATCTAACGGGAATAAATTTGTCACCATACAAACATGAAATCCTTATTTTCAAAACATATACATTTTGTCAGCTATTTACCCTTTAAATATAATGTGATAATGTAATTAACATAGCACACGCTTATTTTTAGAGTAAATAGCTGACAAAAAGTACTTGTTTTTTAAATTATGCCTGAGAAAAAATAATTAGATTTTTATTTGCCTTCTAAGATTTTTAAATCGTTCATCAACGATTTCTAACATTAAATGATTTTTTTAAACACCATGGACAGATGTATGGTGACAAATTTATATCCGTTAGATACATTTGCCAGTCAGGTAGTTATGGAGAAAAAGAAATTCAAGACATTATCTATATATATAAATGCGAATGTTTGTTTGTATGTTCCGTTATAACTCTGGAACCAATGCACGAAACATCGTGAAATTTTGTACAGTGATTCTACACGTTCCTGGAAGTAACATAGGCATACATACTAGAGTAAATTTGGTCCAATTTAAATAGTTTATTTAATTAATTTTTTAATTATAAATCGTTGTTGATGTTAGAGTGTTTTATATTGGATCCGACAGACTGCGCTACAACACATAATACAAAGCGAACTGATACTTAACAGCTGTTACTACTTTCAGCTGAAGTTCATCAAAGAGGCAGAAACATTTGTTTACATTTAAAATTTAGAAAATTTTTATTGTAAAGTGCTTGATCAGTAGTGTAATGCAGGTTGCATAGAAGACGTCATTGCCTAATTTTAAATTCAGATTGCACCAATGATCAATAAACTATCTAATGCAATGAAAATACTATTAAACGCTATTATGAAAACAACCTCATTGTAAAAATCCGTGAATTTTTGCACATAAGGTAATCGAATTTGGTTACATGGAAGGTAAATGAAAAGAGCCGAAAGAAGACACTTTATGATCGAAATTGGGTTTCTTTGATACATTTTCTTGAAGGCACACTCCTAAATAATAAGATATAAGAGTCACGCAAAACTAATATACACTTGATCATGAACACTTAAATAATAATCTACCTGATGTATGCTTACTTACGCTTGAAAAATGTAATGGGATGTAATACTTCATAAGTTTTTAATAAATCGTATAAGGACTTCGAGTTTAAAAACTGCGAGCGAAGCCGCGGATAACAGCTAGTCTTAACTATTTACATGGCTATAGCCAAGAATGTTATAACAGTCAAGAGTTCAGTAAAAAAAAGATTTTAAAAAGTAGCAACTCAAAAACTAAAGAAAATTGGATAACACTTGAGGGATGGTCTATCTCTGGGCTTTTTCTTAACACCAATTTTTGGGACTGTGTGTGTGTGTGTGTGTGTGCGCGCGCGCGCGCACGCGTGCGTGTGTGTGTGTGTTTTATGTGTGTGGAGGGAGGGAATATATATTTATAGCCAAAATCATATTTGAAAGAAAATCACTCTTTAGATTCTACAAGATTTATTTTAAGTTAATCTGACAATCTGTCACCACAAGTAAATTATATACTTAATTTAAAGTTCAGATACCACAATGGAGAGAGAGGCAGCACAAAACACTTGGCCTAGGGCCTCAAAATCTGTAAATCTGGCACTGTAATTATTAAGGCCATATTTGTGAAGCCCACTTTTTTAGCTGGAAAGGAAATCCCAAAACAAGTAGCTGATTCCACTAAAAGCCTAATTTAATTTTTCCATTCACAATACTTTCTTCGGTCTTGAAAACAAAATATAACTATATATACAGGATATAGGATCAACCATGTTTATTTATTGTTTGTCTAACATATAATTGTAAATTTCGACTAGTCTTTACCTCAGCATAATTTTAATGAGCATTTATATACTTACAGGAGTAGATATGACTTCAGGCACTGAATAAGGATGATTGGCCCTAAAAATAAATATACAGATGGTTTACAAATCCTGGCTTTCATGTGGTATAACATTACTAAAACCTGTTTTACATCATAAGTACAAATAAACCAAGATCAGTCTTTTTTCCATTTTGTAAACTTTTGTTTGTTGTAATTTTGAAAATAAAGACAATTTCAAAAATCTTTTACTATAACTTATACATAAAAACACTCAATTAACCAGTAGTTACTTCAAAAATGAAACTTTTCAGTGGTGCTACTTTGAAGTTTCCACAATAAATAATAACCCTTAAGGAATGTTTTTCAAAGTTACAGGATTTTTTCGATGTAACTGGTCAACTGCCATAAATCTTGACTTAAAAATTATAATTAATGTAATTATTCTTTTACTGTCATAGCGAAATAGAGAACAGCAGTTAAGTTTCATAAACGAAAACAAGTTCAGAATCTAGTCTTTTCATTGATTTTAGGATGCAATGAGTTAAAATAAAATAATACAGGATCATCGGAAATCTGATGGCTGCCACAAACATGGAAAAACAAAAATCTAACAGATACCAATTCCGGGTTAAGATTTGGAAAATCATAATTCATTTAATGGAACATTTCAAACAAAGAAGAGAAAATCAGATTACAAAATGTGGTTAAAAATAACAATGGTACTGATAATCTAGATTGAAATTAAATTATTTCACACGATTATCTAGATTGCAATTAAATTATTTTAAACAATTTCACTTTTTGGAATGAAATTAAGTATTAAATTAGCAAACAAGATGATTTACCTTATAATAAAATGTTAAACCTAAAAAGGTTGGAAAATAAAGGTGTACATATACTATGTAGATGAGTATAATCGCCCAAGCATGTATTTGAATCGTCCATTTCCATGAACATTAATAGTTTAGGTGCTCCATATATAAAAGTAAGTATACAACAGTACACTTAAATTTATATATGGATCACTTTAAATATCAACGTTCATGGAAGTAAACGAACACTTTGCAAGTTGCAATTGCCAGCGTACTAGTAGCAGCAGCTGCTAACCCAGGGCCGAAGAAGTAAGTAAGCAGTGCACGAAGACGTCTTGGCATTGTTGGTTTGGGGTAGGTGGGGAATAAAGAAGGCTGTTATCCGGCAAGTACAGTACATGCTGAAGGGTAGAAAGGGGAAAAATGTTATTCTTTGCCTGACTGTACTAGCTTGTTTATAGAATACACTCACTAGAGTGTACTATAGTTACACTGTTCTCACCGGCCTTGAATTATAATATATGATTATCAATCTGCTTCTATTAATGGTCTCTATTATACATCAAATTGAAAAATTTTTAAACTGAAAACAGAAGTTTGTGTTTGTAAAAAGTTCTGGTAAATTTAACAAAGAAAACTAGTACTTTACCTTTTATTAATTTATGACTTATTTGGCTTCATTATTGAGCCAAATGAATTACGATAAGATGTTTATACTTACTTCACATATGTTGTCAGTTCAACAATCTTCTGTGTTCTCGTTTTTACCATCTAGACAAAACATTCATACAAAAATTTGCTTTTACTTCTTAAATTTTATAATTATTTTAAAACATATTGCTGTTGTAACTATTACAATAAATATTGTAGTGCCAAATAATAGCACAAATTTACTCTTGTATATTACATATATTAAGCATTTTCTCCCTTAACACATTAGACACTATATTTTGTTGTTTCCAAACTACCAGACACCCTTTCAAAAGTCTATAATGGGACATGATTTGGGCCTTCTAGGATGAAAACAATTGTTTATTAAAATTTAACACCTTGACAATGAAACGTTTATAAATATTTTAAATTTCAATAAGTGTCACCAGAACCGAACTATTCACCAGGTTCAATGCAACAATTGCAATGTATGCAAAAATAAAAATTTAATGTTTTACTCCTGTTAAACAAAATAGATTGTATGGAATGTCGTATTTTGTTGACCTTTTGAGTACATGCGTTTACTACTAAATAGTATTGATTTTCCAGAATGGTCATTTTATAATATCCTTGAAAATATATGTTCAGAATGTCATATATTTAATATTTCTAAAACTGGTTTTAAAAATGATTCTTTTGCAGTTTAATTTTAATTCAAGACTTTTCAGAATGCTAGTATTAGGAAACAAATACATATTCTGTATTTATAAGAATTTAGGAAATATTATGTTAGAAATAATAATAATTCGATTCAAACATTTTAAAAATAAATGTAAATTCAAAGTAACTCTTCAAAATAAAAAATGTCCCATATAGACAGCCTTTTTAAAATTCAATAACCCAAAGAAAATAGAAGATTTGTCCAAGTTATTACTTCCTCTACGGCTAATAATTAGTTTCACGATTCACATTTGAGGAAACAGTCTAAATTCTCTATGGACATTTTAATGGTAGGAAAATATGAACCTCATTAACATTTCTAAGAACTTTGTAGAAAATTTAAAATCACTGAAGTTGAATGAAACCGATAAACTAGACTATGTTGAAAATAAATTCACAAATATATCAATTTCAGAAATCTTTGGAAGTATTAAAACACGAATATACACTAATCATTAAATGAAAGGACAATACCAGTAATTATAGAACTGCATAAATACCCATTCAATGTAATTTCTTTGAGTTATAGCGCAAAATTGACCGTCTAGATGATGGAATGGCAATGGGATCGGCACATTTGCTTATTTTTGTTGATATATTTAAGGAGAAAATTAAAGAAAAGGCTTTGGCTTAAACTAACCGAAGAACAAAAAGAAGATTTGGTGGAGATACTTGGATGTTACCTTTGTTATTTTTTTATTATAGAAACACTAAACGAAATTATTATTTTTGATCACATTAATAGTATTTTTCACGCGTGTGTATATGAAAAAAATATATAAATTCTAGTAGTTACCCGCAGCTTCCGTATCCAATTTCTTGTTGAAAAACAGGTCATTGTATTCACATATTCTTTTTCTACAACATACTGAACACTTCTGAGAAATTTTGTGGTGACACAGTTGAGTTTGTTGGCAAGAAAATATACACATAGCCTATAAAGGTCTGAGAAGCGTACTTCTTACAAAAAACATCTAAGTTGGGTTTTATAAAAGTCTTTATATCTGTAGAAAAATATAGGTAGTAACATTATCTTTAGTTCCTGAATTACACTAGGCCTACTAATTAAGCTGCATACTTAATATTTACTAAAAGTTTCAGTTAAAAACGTATTTGACGAAAACTTCCAATTTTATATCTGGCTAACCTCTGTGCTCTAAAGTGATTACAGAAAATATTGAAGTAAGAAGTGATGTTATTTTTATATGTTTATGCTTACTCTATGCTTTCAAGACTATACATATCAATACATTTAAAATGCTACTTAAATTAATTAAACATATGATAGTGTTGTAATACTATAATGTTGGTGATTATAACTTCGTCTTTGAAATCTTCATTCACTGCTGATCAACAACTTTACAATAATTTAATATTTTCTAACATTTAAATGTAAACAAATGTTCCTGTCTCTTGATGAACTTTTCAGCTGAAAGTGTTAATAGCTGTTAAGTATCAGTTCACTTTTTATTACACGTCGTAGTGCAGTCTGCCGGATCCAATGTAAAATATTCCAAAATCAACAACAGTTTATAAATGTAAAATTAATTAAATTTACAGCTTAAATTGGATCAAATTGTGAATCAAAACCGTTCTCAAATCCTCTTCTACACACACAAAATCGGTCGTCGTTTGAGTTCAGTGACATACACACGCACACAAGAAATAAATACTATATATATATATAAAATCAGTTTTGAGGAAGTCCAGTATCATTTTCAGTTTATGTTTGGAATTAACAAAGTTAAGACGTGTTTCTGTGATAGGCCTACTTACGTTGAAACGGAGAGTATAAGTGAACAAGAACGTATTATGATCCTGATGATACAAGGCTTCGGATACCAGGTGAGATCTTATAATGAAGTAAGGAATGTATTTAATGACACTTGTCCCAATCGAAACCCTGCATCTAAATCAGGAGGAGTTAAAAAAACAAACCAACGTTTCCAGGAAACAGGCAGCGTTAAAGACCGCCCCAAACCTGGACGACCGAAATCGGCTACAAACAATCATTGTCACTTGACGTTTTACAATTTGTTATAGATCTTCATACTTCAACAAGAAATATTTCTCAAATATTAGGTGTATCTCAAACATCAGTTTGTAAAGTTTTAAATGACAGTGGTTATAAAGCGTACAAATTTGTTTAGTTCATGAGCTAAGTGTGGATGATTTTGATTGTCAAGAAGAATTCTGTGAAATAATGATATGGAACATTGCTAATAATACTATTTAAAAAACATTGCTTTTCTCGGATGAAACAACTTTCATGTTAAACGGTAACGTTAACAGACACAATGCTGATGTTAACTCTCATTGGATGAGAGAACATACCCAGCACCTTGCCAGCACTACTGTGTCTGTGTAGTGTGTCGTGTTTTCACCGTGCCTACAGGCTGTTGCCACGCGAAACAAGCCTAACTGCTGCAATGCTCACTTGTTGCATTTGAGTTTGTGATTGGCCCCTAGCACTTTACTGTTTGTTTAGTATAGCGAAGGTTATAGTGTTGTCAAGTTGTGTTTATTCTGATAGTGATATGTAATAATAGAACGCTCACTTGTTGCATTTGAGTTTGTGATTGGCCCCTAGCACTTTTACTGTTTGTTTAGTATAGCGAAGGTTATAGTGTTGTCAAGTTGTGTTTATTCTGATAGTGATATGTAATAATAGAACGCTCACTTGTTGCATTTGAGTTTGTGATTGGCCCCTAGCACTTTTACTGTTTGTTTAGTATAGCGAAGGTTATAGTGTTGTCAAGTTGTGTTTATTCTGATAGTGATATGTAATAATAGAACGCTCACTTGTTGCATTTGAGTTTGTGATTGGCCCCTAGCACTTTTACTGTTTGTTTAGTATAGCGAAGGTTATAGTGTTGTCAAGTTGTGTTTATTCTGATAGTGATATGTAATAATAGAACGCTCACTTGTTGCATTTGAGTTTGTGATTGGCCCCTAGCACTTTTACTGTTTGTTTAGTATAGCGAAGGTTATAGTGTTGTCAAGTTGTGTTTATTCTGATAATGATATGTAATAATAGAACGCTCACTTGTTGCATTTGAGTTTGTGATTGGCCCCTAGCACTTTTACTGTTTGTTTAGTATAGCGAAGGTTATAGTGTTGTCAAGTTGTGTTTATTCTGATAGTGATATGTAATAATAGAAAAGCGAATATACAAAACTATTTTGAACCGTTGAAATACCATAAATATGAAGCAAGTGATGTGGTTGGTAGGTGTGGCGATATTTCGGCAAGTAAGGAGCTGCCTTTAAATAAAACCATTGAAGAAAAGCCATGTTACATTGGAAGAGGGCTCAGAAGCAAATGTAAGCAGGTATGAGGTTAATTTACGTAAACAAGATATGGACATTTCTTTATATAAAAATAAAAGGTTCTGGATATTTGTTTTAACCCTTATAACGTCACAGACGCCGTATGGCGCATATACAAACTATCTCCAAACGCGCATCGACACAAAACTGCGTCTATAGCAAATTTAAGTTCCTTTTAAATCCCATCAATGTCACTAACGGTATGCGTCAATCATGTGTGTGGGTTATTGACCTATGTCAAGCGTCAAAATATAGCTTTCGCGTTACATTGTTTGAAACAATAGACGCGGTGTCTAGACACTCTCCCCGCCACACGGCACAGACGCCGTACAGCGCGCGCGCGCTTTTGTTTGCAGTTTGGCTTCAGGTAGTGCGTGTCTAACCATCGCTGAGTCGGTTTCCTTAGTCGTGTTTTCTGTTTATATGGTTTTTATTTATTTGTTAAAAGTATTGATATCTTAGTTTTAGTATTCATTTAGTGTTTTTAGTGTCATTTTAGTGTTTAGTGTTACCTATTTAGTGTTCAGGTACTTTGAGATTATACCGACTACACCAGTATGAAGAACACAAAAATATAAATTTATAGCTAAACAAACATGATAGAACGAAAAAAACAACTCTTTAATTACAAAATTACAAACTTACAAGCATTTCCAGGCACTGTGATCGGTATTGTTGTCGCTGTTATCTTATCTTTCTCGAGAATCCCGATTACGACAGACCACGCGGCATCACATGATTTGCGCGGTACATAATTGCCTTTCCATTACAATTCAATTTATATTTCTGATCAGATCCTCTAGAATTTGATATTTTACTGATAGGTACTATCTCGAGGGATGTTTTTCTTTCGTTGACATCAGCGAGAAGGCATGGCACTCGCATTTTGGGTGGCGGAGTATGATCAAGAATAAAAACAAGTTTGGAGTGTTTTTTTCAATATAGAGTTTAGTTTTAGTTTGATCATGTTTGTTTTTATTGAATTTTTGTGTTTGGAGAAATGTAGAGGTAAAACACGGAAGTACAAGAAAGCGACGCACCAGCTGAACGGGCGACGAGACTCTGCAATCACGTTATCTACTAGATCGCTCGACTTTGACCTCTGTCTGAGGATGGGGAGGGGTTTGCGATAAGACAATTCCTGTTTTATATTGACAAAATATTGTTCTACGCTAATCTAGTAATCAGTAGAAGCAAAATGTCAAATAATGATTCATGTCTGGGTGTGGTCGGTATAATTCCAAAGTACCGTGTTCAATATTAGTGATAAATAACATGTCTCGTAACATTGACGATCCTAAGTACAGTAACTTTATAATTTTAAAATTTTTACTTTTTTATACTTACCATAATTATAGAAAGTAAAAATAAAAATGAACTTTACACATATAATTTTTTTTTTTTTTTTTTTTTAATATTGTGCCGTTTGCTGGAAGTCATGAAAAGATATACTGACGTTATAAGGGTTAAATGCCAAATGTGTTCCTCAGAGTTATTTCAACTTCCATTACAGATCATACGGGAATCAACAATGGAAATTTTTATTTTCATTTCCAATTCTTGGATTTTGTATTCTGGAATTGAAGACTCTGCATACTGTGTTTATTTTATGCTCTTCTTGAAAAAAGAAGTGTGTATAGTAAAGCTCAACATACTGGCCAACTTGCTGATGAAGGTTTTTGTAACTGAAAGAAAGTGTTAGAAAAGTTTGAAAAACATGCAAACTCGCAGTATCCTACAGATTCGTGTAAGTGTGGCTAACTTTAAAAGAGTAATGGTAAAAAAAAAAAAAAAAAACCAAATAAAACCAATGGACAAATCTATAGATAGAGGAAAAGACAATCAAGCCAAAAATAATATGAAAAGAATAACTTCAATAATAGATGCTATTATTTTGTGTGGTAGGAAACATTTTGCCCTTAAGGGCCATAGAGATTATAGTGAATTTCAAATCAATTGTAAACCAATTGAAAATGAGGGAAACTTTAGAGCTTTGCTCAGAAACACAGTTGAAAGGGCCACATTTAAGAACTCATTTTGAGTCATGTGGCAAAATGCAACATATTTAAGTTGGAATTTTCAAAATCAACTTATCAATGCTTGCAACCACGTTATAACTGAAACAATAGCAAGAAAAGTTAAAGAACTTAAGTTTTTTTAGTGTCCTCACTGATGAAACCTATTGACGTTTCAAAAGTTGAACAGTTTTTATTGTGTCTACGTTATGCGACATTTAGTTCTAAAAAAGACTATCAGATTTGTGAGCAATTTCTGAAGTTCTTGCATGTACTACAGGTAGTGAGTTGGCGAAAACCTTAATTAAAGGTCTTGAAGATAGTGATATAGATATCAATAACTTACGTGGCCAGGGGTACGATGGGGCTGCTGCCATAAGTGGGAGGTTTAATGTCACTCAGGCATCCAAGAAGCTTACTCGTGCATTGCGCTTCTCATAGCCTTAACCTGGCAATGTTAAATGCATCTGAAGATCCGTCAAACAGAAACTGCTTCAGAATAGTAAAGAAGTTGTAAAATTTTGTCAATACGCCTTAACTACAACTAACTGGGTATTGAATCAGAGATAAATCTTGAAACAAACAAGAAAAAGGTTCTGCAGCATTGCCCAACGAGATGGGTACAGAGGCATGATGCTGTTTTTGTTATGAAAAAACTTCTAAAACCCAATGAAGTAGCATTCGAATAAATTTCAAACTGGAACGATAGGGACTCTTCTTCGGGACCTTTAACGCTAGTAAACTCCTTGTATAAAGGTGAGTTTATAATTTCTCTCATGGCACCAGAAAAACTTGGTTACACTGTAAACCTAAGCAAAAAACTGCAAGGAATTCATTTGGATTTATCATTTGCAATTACACAAGCTGAAACTGTACTTGGAAGCTTTAAATCCGTAAGAGAAAATGCAGATAAAGAATTTAATTCAATTTATGAAGAGGCTACCAAAATCGTGTTACTTGATTCCGATGCCTCGTACAGCTGGCAGACTCAGACAACTGAACAGGAATAATACACCAGCAGAAATACCAGAAGTATACAACAAACTATCCGTTTTTATCCCTTGGGTTGACTATTTAATTGTTTCATTGGAATCTCGATTCATCAAGTATAAAGATATATTAAAGGATTTTGAGTGCTTAATGCCATCAGCAAATGTATCAAATGCAGAGAAAGAAGCCATTTAAGACTAAACACAACTCAATTTTCTAAACCTGTGTAATTTTTTATTAATATTATATATTTGAAAGTTGGGGCTGCAATGAGGGCCTTTTCAAGGCTGAGTTTTAATTGTGGCACAACAACTTCAAGACCCGCTCTAACAACCAAAAAATGCAATTGATGTATTGAATTTATGTGACAAGGACTAATTTTCCAATATCCACACATTCTTGAGAATGTTGTTTACCATCCCGGTGACTACAAGTAGTGCTGAGAGGTCATTCTCTACTTTACGTCGGCTAGAGAGGTTGAGAAATTGATGTACCCAGTTCAGAGGTAGTTTCTGTACTAAATAAATCAAATAGACATCTGAATTTTGTGTTGTAAATTCATAATTTGTGCTTATACTTTTGTTCCTATTAAATTTAGATTTTAAAAATAAAAATAGTATATTTTTTTCTTTCCCAAATATTAATATTATAATTATAATGGTATAAAACCAAAACCACTTATCAATAATTCTAGACAACTGACCTTACTCTTTAATGTAACAATTACGTAATACAGTCCTGCAACAGTTACACTACTCATACAAGACATAATTAATACATTTAATGGGGAAGCCCCCCAAAAACCAAAAGTCTGGGTGCACCCCTGATCTAATATATACCTACTTATGTTTCAAAATTATATAGAACCCTACCATTTATTACAAAAAAATGTGTTAACTGAAAAGCTAAGGACTTTTGACTAAAGAATTTCCCCACATTGGGTTAAAATAGTTTAATTTTTACTGAAATTGTTGGAGCTAAAAAGTCATAGAATATTGAAGAGATATTTAAGTTATTTTACAGGTACTTTTAAAACTTTTTACTCTTCAACTTCAAAGTCCCATAAACTGCTCTTCACATTTAAATCTAAAATGGATCAGGGAGGTTAGAATATCTTTCAGTGACTATCACTTATCTCAGGATTGTTTGGAACGCCATTTAAAAAGAATATCATGTTGTCCCTGTTTTTGAAAATGAAATTGTGTGAAAGGCCGCGGGTAACTGCTAGTTTATAATAAGATTGATAAAATATGTAGCCGTAACAATGACCTTCAAACAGGCTGCCGAATAACAGATCTTTTATAAGTAAACACACATTCATACGTTAGAAACAAAAATAAGAGAATTATTTATGTAAACGAGTAATGGTTATTTTATCAATTATTGTTACTGTAACTCTTTGGCACTGTTTACAAGTAATTTCCAAATTGTTTACTAGTTCCTTTCAGTTTACACTGTGATAACATTTTTTGGAGAATGCAAAAAAACTGTTTATTGTTCACCATTTTAAAATAGTTTGAGATGTGGCAAAATGTTGAATGTATAAGTTGTTCACATTGAAAATACCTTTAATGTATGGTATAATATAGCTTACCTTTGCATTTACAATTTTGTAGTCGATCCAAAATATTGGATTATCAAATTTCGAGTAGGGATTGTAACAAAATACTTCAATACCTTGTGGGGTATCACTTGAAACGTATTTTTATGTAGAATAATATATAAAAATCCAACCAAATGATAACAACAAATCCTAATTTTGGGATAGGGAAAATAGAAAATATCCTAATTTTCAATATGTTTGGTCGCTATTTTGTAATGGGTAAATATAAAAACTTAAAACAAATTTTAAATTTGTTGGTTTAAAATTATGTATTACAAGGCCTATGTTTCTTTTGTAAAATTTGAGCCCATGACCTTCTATTATAGGAACACTTTATAAATTGATACAGTTGATAGGCTATTTGGTGGGTCTACAATTTATTTGGTGGTTCTAGCTCATACATTTCTCTTACATAAATAGTGGACAGATGGTCTTGAACACTTTTATAAATCATAAACTGATGATATTATAAATTATTATGTTACCAGAAGTAATTCTGAGTCCTCTTCAATTTTTCCTTCCCACTTGTATCTGGAAAATATTTCAAATTAATTAATATGGGCCACAAAAATTACAAAACGGGTTTAATTTTAACCTTAATGGATAAATTAAAATAATAAATTAATGACGGCTAATTAAAGAACAGTGAAATTCAAATTAAAAAGAATGGTTGTTATATTTATTATTTTTCAAATATTTCAGTCTGTTATGAACATTCCAATAAGTCTTAAATTATACTCATGAATGTAATTATACAATATTACTAACAAAATGCTTAGTACTAATTTCAAAACAAAATTAAATGTTTTGCATTTGTGTCATTTGTTACTAAAGCGATTTATATTTCTCTTTAATCAGTCAATTTATCAAACCATTACAAGCAAGATACGTACCTCATTGAGAAAATGAAATGGTTATTGTGTGGTTTATACAATATTAGTGTATATCGTGTTTGCCAGTTCACACCTCAATATTGAGTAACGAACTCTAATTAGTATTTCATCATCATATTTACAATTATTTTTGTTTCGAGTAAGTTTTATTTTCATTACTTATATATAGTTTCTTTTGGCATTTAAACCCCCAGTGAAAAAAATCAATAAACTGGTCCGAGTCATACCTCGAATCCTGATGTCACATGAGGCGAGTGAACCCTATTGGCCAGTTGCTATTGCGTGAAGTCTGTCTGTCTGAAAGAGCATCTGCTAGATGTTGTACCCAGCAGTGCCACTTTGAAACTCGTCTCGTTATGACCCTTACGCAAGCGGTCGCTTAACAAAGTGTGGGTTGGTTGCTCCTTTGGACCCCGTTAACAATGTCGCATTATGAGTCTTCTTGATATAACCTAGTCCAGTAGTCGCTCATCAAAGTGTGAGTATTGTCTCAATCGCCCCTGTCTCCCGTTAGCAGTGTGCCGCTAGTATTACTAATAAAATGACCTTAAGCAGTCTCATTTTCTCTTTTATCAAGGTAAGAAGTATCCCGTAACCCCCCTTGTACCCCTTTTTAGATGTTGTAACCTGTTAGCAGTGCCGCTTTAAAACTTGTGTCATTATGACGTAACGTAAGCAATCGCTCAACAAAAAAGTGGGGGTTTCATTGCCCCTTTGAACTCCGTTAACGGTGTCGCATTTGAAGTCTTTTTAATGTGACCTAGTCAGATAGCAGTCACTCAATACTTGACCCCCACAGGACATCGGTCAACCCTCTGGAAGCACGGAGGGTCCGAGCTGGATGTGCCGTCCTGTATGCCAAGCATGAAGAGAGAACAACATTGATGAGTTGGCATCACTCATTCTAAAAACCTTTCTTATTGTTATTATTAACCATTCCCTTCCATCTGTATTTTTGGCTCTGTAACTCTTTTTATTGTTTATTGGTAACATCACAGTTCATTCATTGGCCTCCGAGCCGGATTTAACTGTTTTTATTTTACTCTATATTCTATCAACTCTTACTGAAATAAATAAAAATTGTTTTGTCTTACATTTTTAATGAAAAATTAATGTAATCCCCATAAATTCTACTCACATGGATGTGATGCCCGGAACGATGTTTACACATGCTGCTAACTGGTTTTCCACCAATCCCCTGAGAGGAAAAAATTTTAACGTTATGTTTGTACCATATCATTTTTACATATCTAAGATAAATCCAATATTTTACAGTGGAAACTGTTGGCTTCAGAAAGTTTTAATCAAAGTACAAGTGAAACGGGGCAAGAGAAATTAATTGGTTTAATAATATAGGGAAACAACATTATTTTAAAAGTAGGGAATACTAAAAAGAGGATAAATAATTTATACAGCTGTAAGGCCCATTGTTACAATTAAATCAATAGTAAAAATAAATATAATAACAATAATAAAAAAAATAAAATAAATTACAACATAAGAGTAAAAACAAATTAATAAAAACCTTACTTCAATGAAGAGTATTGTTTGTTAACTGAAAATGTTATAAATGAAATAAACGTATTAATAATACGTAATTAATTATTATAATAATACTAATGTTTAAAATGTTATAGTTTATGCACATTTATTCATATCCACAATCACCAGCACTCCATACTCCACCAAGCCATTTACATGTCAATGTCACTGACACCAGCATTAACACTGGGATATTTGGAATTTTTACCAAATTAGATCATAGTCTATAACTATTTGACTTAACTCAATGGGATAGTAATGACTTCATGGGCTATAATAATGAAAACAATAT
Source organism: Homalodisca vitripennis (assembly GCF_021130785.1). NCBI lineage: Eukaryota > Metazoa > Arthropoda > Insecta > Hemiptera > Cicadellidae > Homalodisca > Homalodisca vitripennis. The sequence goes on from NC_060210.1 coordinate 171,931,512, forward strand.
TGTAACAACTCCCAAAATAGCATGTCTTAAAATATGTACAGGCGGGTAAAATATTGGAACCCAAACTTGATCATTTTATTTTCTCTATTTTAATTTCTTATTTTAAGTTTTAAGTGGGCCTATATTTATACATTAAAAGATTTTAAATAAATATTTAATACAAATTTTTGTATTCAAAACTAGTATTAAAAGACAATGGCATAGTTAACAATATACAGCTGATACGTGATTGGCCGCTAACCTGCATGTTTTCCCAAGCACATAACATAACAGCACATAGAGCATTCTAATCCTTAAATTCTCACAGAATTTAAAACTTCTTTACTTTAATACTTATAATGAGTATAATGTTTCAAATGATATATCAGCCTTCTGATGTCTTTCTCTACATCTCAACTTTTAATTTTCATCTAGAAATAAAAAGTGTTCCTTACAACACGAACTGATGTATTGCCAAACTAAATAAATAATTCTATCAACAAATTGGTCACTTAAATATAAGAAGTATTAAAAGTTTTATTTCACGTTGAATGTTCATCGCTTATCCTTTAAAAAGAAATTACTACAAATATTACTCATTTTTATTAATGTATAAAACTAGCGGGCCCGGCGCGCTTTGCTGCGCATTTCAATAATTTTTTGCAAAAGTTGCCCGCGGCTTCGCACGCAATTTCCCGTTGAAAACAGTACACTATATTCACTTATTCTTTTTCTATCACATTCTAAACATTGCTGAGATAATTGATAGTCGTTCCATCGTGAGCCTCTTGGGCGTATTATGAAGGTATGTACCATATTCCTGCCTCTATCTAGCTGTTACCCACGGCTTCGCACGCAAATCTTAAAAACCGAAGTCCTTATATTACTTAGTAAATTTTTTTTTTTTACTATAATAAATTTTAGATTAAATTAGTTATATCTCCGATGCCACGATTGAGCTTGCTTTGTTGTCTCGATCGAGAGAATATGTACACACGGAGTTTTGAGAACCATACTTCTGTCAAAAAAAACAACTAAGGTTGATTTTATAACATTCTTTATATTTGTAGCCAACGTAAGATAGTAATTATGATATCTGCATTACTCTTCTGATCAAGCATGAGCATGGTTTATATTAAATAAATATTGCAGTTAAAGGTGAATTTTTACGTCAAATTTGAATTGTATTATCTGGATAGTAAAGTCTATGTTTAACAGTGATTGCAAAAACAGTTTAAACAAAATTTGTCGTTTCTCTTAAGCTTACTCTATGCTTTAAAACTATAAGTGTAATATATGTTTACAAAGAACAGCTGATTAAAAATTTGAAAAGACGTTAACATATGTTTGCTGCAATGCATTTCTTATGGGTATTTCTGTAACCAGTGGGGCGGAATCCTGAATCGGGAAAGGGATGGGCATAGCTTATAAACCTTCTCCGTGGAAAAATACATATACGTACAAATTTTCATCATGATCGGTCCAATAGTTCACGATTCCATAAAGGACAAACATACAAACATTCATTTTTATATATATAGATGAATGGGCTATCTCAAAGTTTTTCTCTCTTTTGATGTTACAATGCATATAGAATCTGTAGTTGCTATCTCAGAAATAATGAATGAATGAATGAATGAAAAATTTCTTTATTGTTGTCAGTTGTACATTTTACATACAGTAGATCTTAAACTAAAATCAACAATAAAGCCCGAGGTAACAAAATACCTGTTCGGGAATTACACTAGTACACATAAGAAACAGCAACTCGAAAAAAAGGACTGCCCTACCAGATCCTCGTAATGATACACTCTGAAACAACTATAACTAGATTAACTTCTAAAAAAAGTAACATAAAACAGAAATATATGTGAAATGTTGATCAGATGTTCAAGTAAATTATAATATAAAGTTACAATTTAAAAGTGTAATGATCATACTATAGTGTTGTAAAACCTGTCTACATCTTCTTCCAATAACAAACCATGCCGAAGCATTTTAACAAACTTATTTTTGATTTTACATTTTCTTAAATATTCTGGTAAACAATTAAAAAACTTTGGTCCTAAAAAAAGATAGAATTTCTTAAAGGTTAGATGGGGTCTCGGAACTTGAACGTTTATTCTTCTCTGACTATAATGTGAATTTGCATTGTAAAAACTGCTGCTTTGATTATAAAATGATTTTAATACTTTATAGATATACAGATTTTTTATCGGTAACACATTAATGCTTGAGGTATCGTGTACTATCTTGAAAAATCTGTCTGAAACATCTTGTATATATTTATACAATAATCCTTACTGTAATTCATAATTAAAGCTACACAAAACTTTCTGTTTTGTCACTTATATTCCAATAAGCTTGCATTCACTTTTATTTTGTTAAATTATACTAAAATGCAATAAAGGTTTTCTAACCGTGCAATTTTTTTAGCTACTTCTTGAGTGGGTGCTGTGATATAAACCACAGAAAATAATCCTGGTTTAAAAACAGTAGCTGCCATTGTAGCAAATATATGAACCCAAAGATAAGCTGTTAGAATCCCAGCTACTAAGGTAAACACTGCCAATTTCTGAAACAAATAACCCACTATTAAGATTTAATAACATACAGCATATTTTACAGCAATACAATAATTACAGTTATTGCTCTTTCAACATTCTATTAATTAATGAAACTGTCATTCTATGTATTGCATTGAAACACAAATATTGTTTACAAATTATTTATAAAACTTTATATTTCCCATCTTCAAAATACACTACTTATTAATTCCTAAAATGTTATATGAAAATTTTACTCTGTGCAAAAAAGTGCTGGAAGTCATTTTTGATAAGAAAGCTTATTTTTCTATAAAAACACGCATGCAGGTTTGTCACAGCACTCAAGATATTTCTTAGATGGCCAAACAGTCATCTTCCTGGATAATTTTTAAAATGTTTCAACTATAGCATCTATTTTTTCAGAAGTTTGTCGCCATCAAATTCTTCTTGAAAATTTGTGAACTTTTTAAATTACTCAAGAGCAAGTGTATACAATAAACAACCCTTACCATAAAAATGTTACACTATCAAAAATGTACATTTTTTAAATTTGTAACCATCAATTTACATTCATAATATGAAAAAATAGTATGCAATTTCTCTGAAGATACAGAATTTTTTCCAACAGTTCATTAAAAATCACTTTTAACTAGCACTAATAGTGGAATGAGTGAACTCGAAAGATGAAACTCTGAGTACTAACTAGCAAGATAGAGGATATCAGTATCCAGCCATGCCATCCTTTATACTTGTGTTTCTTGGTCTGTTGCAATAATTACCCTTCAGTTGGACCATTAATGAAAAAATGTTCTAAGCACAACCTTATTCGCTATATACAGGGTATAGATAAAGTCCTGCACGGGTATAATATTTTCTGAACGATAACAGATAAATAAACAAGATTTGGTACATTAATACTACACCTAAAAATCTACTTTTTGAAGGAACTATCAGTTTTCTGTAATATCATGGGCACGTCCCGCAAGGAGTCAGAAGGAAATCTTAAATAGGAGCATAGGTCAATATGGACATCATTTTAAAGGGCTTATCTAGCAGAGTTTAATGTCGCAAACCGCACTCAAAAAGATTGATCCAGTACAAAATGGCGGCTGTTCAAAGATTTTACTTGGTTACATTTTATTAGTAGCCATAACCTCAGTAAAGCAAAAACTGCAACCAAACGAATACTGCAGCTAACTACTACATTATGCTTGTCAGTTGTACAGAAGTGAATTATGACATTAGTTATCCTCAAGGGTTACAAATTTGGTCCTAATATATTGATAACGGGGAAAACCTGATAACAGTAACAATTAGAAATCTTGATGTACCGAATCTTGTTTATTTATCTGGTATCGTTCAGAAAATATTATACCCGTACAGGACTTTATGTACACCCTGTATATATATTTATACTGTATGTGTGTGATATCCACAATCCCTGTTCCAGACAATAGTGGTAGGCCATTCAACATATACAGTATTAAGTAAATTAGTGTGTACAACTTGAAAATTCCTTTCCCAAGGATATTTAAACCTTTGGTCATAATGTCCGAACATTCCGACACACAAAGAAATGTTGAAAAATCTAACATTCTGTTGTATGATCAAGCTGTTCAAAAATATTAACATCTTATTAAAAGATGTCCAGCATTTTATTTTGGAACTTTTTAATATTCAATTAAATTGTTTTTACTTTAAATATGAGTTTCAACTGACATAAATAAACTAAATTATCAACATAAAAAAAATTGTGTAAAATAAGAAATACACAATTTGCAAAAAAAAATTAAAAAATTGTAAAATCAATAAAAATGTATGTTTGTGTATTGTTTTATATAAAATGATTAGTGAAATAGAGCATTTTATATCTAGAATATTTGTAAAAAATGTTATTCCTATTCAAAGGAGAGAAAAAGAATTTAATTTTTTAACAAATGCAATTTTTATTATTACTTTCAATTTTAGGTAGATTTTGTAGAAATCTACCAATTGCAATCACCCTCATGAGAATATATCCAAGATATTTAGTACACTTGCTTCGATCATAGCCTCAAGAACCCAAAACCACCATAATCTAAAATTGTGTTTGTATATATATAATATATATATATAAAATTTAAATATATGTGTGTATTTACAGGCTTATGCAATATAATGCAAGCTTGTGAATACGATAACAGATTCAGATCAAAACTTGTATTAGATAGAAGTTGCACATATCTTGGATAAGTTTATTAATCATTCGTAACAAATAAAATGTTTTTTTTAAATTATGTTAGTCATTTGTATTTGTGCAGAGATTTTTATTCCAGCTATTTCCCAATGTAGACCCAAAGTGATGTTTTATAAAAATACTAGGTAAATATAAACAACTTTTATTCTTGTTGTTTTTAAATCACTTAAAGTTTGAAGATGGTGCTCATTTAATTTTTGAAAAGGAATAATTAAATCTCAGTTACTATGCAACATGTTTTAAAAGCAATGCTTTAGAATTCCCAAGCCATTTACAACAAATTAATATGGTTTGTTCTGATATGTTTTTTTATATCTTAAATTTTTTTAGATAGTGGCTGTATGAAGTTTTGAGTAGAATACAAATTGTTTCAATCAGTGTGAACATGATAACTGCTGTAATGTTTAATAGATCAAACTAAATTTGGCACGGAGCCAGTATTTCCACATAGTTTGGAAGAGACCATTATTTCAAGATGGCAGTGTTATGTACATTTGTGTACAGTCATTTTAACTTGGCTATTTCTCACTGTATACCTACACTCACACCTTTTCAAAGAGTATTATATCATTAGAAACAACTTTTTTTCTTAATTTTTTTTATATTTCATAAGGTTTTTACGATGACAGCCATTCAAACTTAGGAAAGGGATGATTATAGCCTTTATTTATTACGAGCATAAAGCAAAACGAAATAGTGTTTTAGAACACTCAGGTTATTTGCAATTATGTCTCTTCTTACATTTATATCTTGAGGTTTTTCACTATTTTTTTTGGTGTAAAGCAATTTTTAAGAAACTTTATTTTTTTCAAATGTGTTGAAAACTCCTAAAAGTTTTAAATGGCAGCAGTTCAAAAGTTTACAAGTATACAATAAATTTGATATGATAAATTACACTTTACAGGTCTCCTAGTGGAAAGAAAGACATGTTTTTTCTAAATTCGAAAAATTATTGACATGCCTGACAACTAAAGTCAGAAATTTCTCGTGATGGGAATCTCAACATTGACGTTTCGGAACACTCACCATTTCACAATTCGATTAGTCAATTTACTTAGATCAATTGACCTGGAGTTACTAGTCAAAACTCCATCGAGATTGACTGCTACAACACAATCGACTATCGACAACATCATAACCAACCACCCAAGTGTCGCAGTATCTGTAGTGAATACAGCTTTTTCAGACCATTATGGCTAAGAAGCCATCATTAGTGGGGTACAATTCAAAAAGTATTCCAAAATTAAGCAAACAGTAAGAGACATAAGGCCAGAAAACATTGCTCACCTCAAAATTTTCAAGAGAGAAACTAACATTTTTCTCCAAAATTTACTAAAACACTTCAAACGAACAGTTCAAATTTTTTTCAAGATTTATAAAAAAATATAGAGAAATGATCCAAGCTGCAAAAGCATATGATATTTCAAAATCCATTCTCTCTTCCAAAAACAACTTGAGGCGTCATTAACAATAAAACAAAAGCTCACAAACAAATCACCATTAAAATTGAGGATAAGCTTGTGGAGGATGAAACAGAGATTGTCAATCAGTTCAACGGTTTTTTTTCGCATCTGTTGCTGGTGGGCAAGCTTCTTGGCCATCTGAACTTCAAGTAGATAGAGAAGTAGGGCCTCGCGAAGATAGAGCCCCATATTGTCAATGGCGGTGAGGATGAGCTTCACTGAATTATTCCGCAGCTCCTAGCCAAAAAATCAAATGACCTCAATCTAATGTCCTTGTGGCTCATAAATAAATGCTGCAAGCATTTACGGAGACCTTTAACTCAATTAGTAAACTATTCATTCCACAGGAGTGTTCCTCTCTCCTGAAAATTACTCGAGTATCTTACAAACAAAGCAATTTACTCTATTAATGAATTTGGTTGATGAGGCCAGAAAATAATTGAGGCGAAGTATTGGAAATGTAAATATTAGTTTTAGGTTAGGTTTAGAAACTCATATTTTAGTATTAATATTGACACTATACATAGATATTGTATATTTATGGAATAAAGATGATTCTCTCTCTCTCTCTCTCTCTCTCTCTCTAAACTTTTTGAACTTCCTATTCTAAAACTTCGGTAATTCTAAGCAATATATGGGTCAACCTCGATTTTTCTCATATTACAATATAATGTTCCAATAGTCAATTAGAAAAGGAAATGACTAGAATTTCTTGCCGGAAAGCAGTTATAGGGAGCAGGCAACCGCCAGACGGTCATAACATCCGAACGGCTGCACATCACGATAGCAACTGATTAGGACCGGCCGCCAGTGACTGATAACGCCGAGATAACGCCGCGCGGACTGAAATTAATTCAGTATATACCCAGATCACGCACGATGCCTGCCCGCTGCGCAGCGCTTCGCGCTGCTTGCTCTTTTAGAAAAAAAATTAACTCGAGTAGTTCCAAATTTGAAGCCCTGATCACTAATAGGTAATTCTAAGCAATATATGACCGTCTGGCGGTAGCCTGCTCCCTATAACTGCTTTCCGGCAAGAAATTCTAGTAATTTCCTTTTCTAATTGACTATTGGAACATTATATTGTAATATGAGAAAAATCGAGGTTGACCCATATATTGCTTAGAATTACCAAAACTTCAATTGAAATATACCATCTACAAATTTTATAGACTTTTGTGACACCTCATTTTGAAAATCTTAATGTAAAAAGGGGTCAATTATATGCTATGTAAACTCAATCCAACATTATGGCCAATTTGTTATAATTTCACCTTTTATTTAAATTGTATCATTTTGTACAGAGTGATCAGGTTTTTTATTTGACTTTATCTCATCAAGACCTATTTTTAGGTATAGCTTGTTGAGTCATTCCATTTAAAATTATTGAGTTCCTCCCACCTACACCCACTTTGGGGAAATGTGGAAAACTTTAGTCCTTCAAAAATATCCTCCAGCAATGGTATTAAATATTTTAAAAGGTTTTAAAATTTCAACCATTCCAAGGTTAAGTTGCCTAGTTATTCATTCACCACCAACACGGGCTCCGGCAATGGTGAAGCCGAAGATCGCACTGATGGCCAGAGGCATTACTATTGTATCATTCAACTAATAGTGCCTTTTACAAGATTAAAAAATCTTTCAAAAATTAAATTATCTGTTGTTTTAAAATTTAATGTTTAAGCATTTACAGTTTGAAAAATCAACAAATACTGTGAAGTGGTTAAAGTAAACAATTATCGTTATTTTAATTTTAGTATTTTTTTTAGATTTTTAACGTTAAAGCACGAAAAATGCCTACAATGGGCACACCAAATAATTCTATAAATGGCATCTATTGTATTTGTTGTTTGTTGAGGTGGCAGACATTGGTTTTCCGACGATCATGGACTATTGTCATTTAATACATGATTTATGTTTGTAAATACATTTAATTCAAATATATATCAATAAAAAGACGATATTCTGAACTTTCATTTCCATACATAAAACATAATTGGTAATTCTTTATTTAAAAGACTCTTGGAGCAATTGGAAAATCTTTTAGATGTTTTTGACGGTTATATGTCAGAGAACTGACGTCCATAAAGACAGTATTGAATTTGTTTGAAAATTGCCTGAGTAATATTATGTTTATGTTTTAGTACACATGACTTTGCATTGTTTTTAATGGTTTTTAATCATTAAAGTACGAGTATTGAAATTTTGAAAAGAATTAAAAAGTGCTTTTTATTGTGAAAAATAAACTTTAACTGAATGTTTTTCAAACCCCTCAACTTATTTAGCAAAACAAACTTCTAGGGCTTAAATAATTTTCAAAATTATGTTTATTGTACAAGATTAGGTTATTACACATGATTTTAGGTATTTTTGAATGCTCTTTATCATAAAAGTATTAAAATTAAAAAAATTAATAATCCTTATAGTAGTTATTTTACCTTAAACTGGATTTTTATTTTGTTTCCATAGAAAAGTCACTGTCTAACATGATTTTTAATTTTGTTAATTATATAAACATCTTAATATTATATATTTTATGATGCAAAATTCATTTACCTTACAGACAAATTAAAAAGAAGCTTTTAATGAATCACAATAAATTTTAGGTGATTTTTTTTCTGAAACCCTGCGTTTTAGTAAAAATAATCTCTAGCAATTAAATATATTTTACAATTTGGTTCTTGATGATACAATATTAAGTTATTAGACATAATTTAGATTGTTTTTAAATGCTCTTTATCATGAAAGCATTGAAATTTCTAAATATTTTTTTGTTATAATAGTTATTTCATCTCAAACTTGATTTTTATTTTGTTTCCGTGGAAATGTTGCTCTCTAAAGTGATATTTTAATTTTTTTTTTATTTGAATGTTAGATACTTTTTGATACATAATTCATATATCTTTAAAAAGAATTTAAAAGGAGCTTTTTATGATAAAAAATAAATTTTAGGTAAATTCTTTTCTAAAACCTTGCGTTTTCATCCAAAACCCTCTAGCACTTTTCTCAATCTCACAAAAAATAACTGAATTTTTCAAAATGGATTTGTTTTAATCTCCAGCACTAAAAGGGTTAATTATAAATGTTTTACTGTTATTTATGGCCATCTGATTTTGAGGCTGCAGTATAATAAGCGGCCACCAACAAAATCAAATGAGTATTGATTTAAAATATCTTTACTATCAAATACAACATTTGACATATATTAATTATGAATATATATATATTGCCAGCTATCTTTATTTAGACTAGTGACGTTACCAGCTGTTGTTATTTCATTTATGTAGGAGAAGGTTAGTGACGACAAGAACAATGGCAATGAATATGCAAATAGTGGCTCAAAATGTCTTTATAAACACTAGCAATGTTTTTAAATAGCTGCAAGAAAAGGAGCTAGCTTCTTAAATCCGAAGTATCCTGTTTGTAGCGAGGAGATGAAAATTAGAATTGAAAGTGGAAATCAAATAGCGATTCCCTGCAAGAAAATCAAAACAAACACAACGTTGCAAAAAACACACACTTGAAAAGACTTTTTTTAACATTCTAAATTTGATATTATGAATATACAAAAAATCTTGTACTATTTTAGATGAAATCAAACACGCTATGACATTGTAATTAATAAATTTAGTTTTGACGGCATCAGTACCTGCAGAAAATTCAATTTCAGATTGGCTAAAGTAACCGTAAATACTACGCTGCTCAAACAGACTTTAAATAAAGTTTAGTTATTTTATATAATCTGAAACAATTACATTTCTTTTACATATAAAAGTATAGCTGCTCTATATTAACATTTTTAAAGCCTAAAACATAATTCGGCTCGACATCATTGCACAAAATTTATTCAACATAAAAACGTGTTTGGAAATAAATTCAAAATTATAATCATGTGTTTTCTTATTGACTAATGGGGGCAAGAACGGTTACATGCATGTCTTCTATGTTTCACAAGCAGTCACGTTTATCCTCTGAAAATACATAAGATAAGTAAATTTTATTGTTTTTTTGTAATAATATTAATATTTTAATTTGTAAAACAACATCAATATGTATAAAATTAATTCTAAGATTGAAAACTAGCCGAAACATATTGTTTTTTCAAATATCTATTACATTATTTGGTCAGACATTTTGCTTTCAGTCCTGTGGATCATTCAATAACCATCATCCTATTGTTCTAAGTTCAAAAACATTTATTTTCTTGAAATACAGAAAGTAACACATAATCCATGAATTCTGTTGAACTTGCGCGGAATAATTTTTATAATAAAACATAAGTTAAGAAATAATCAGTTGGCATGCGATTTATGCTATGTAACTAAGCTATTCTTCTCTACAACTAACACAATTCACAAATGTTCTTAATTTTATCTTCTTAGAATTATCATGAGCAATTACAAATAGCATAGTACAACTATGAACCAGCCAATATTACCAATGTTATTCAATATTAAATTTAAATATAATATAAAATAAAATAACCGTGACCAACTAATAAGAAAATATGTAAATATACAAATTATCAAACAAATAAATAGGCTAAGTATAAATATATATATATATATGTGTGTGTGTGTGTGTGTGTGTGTATATATAAATAACAAGAAAATATAAATATATTTAACAATAAAATATAAATAGAAATAACAAGAAAAAAATGACTTAAAATTCAGGAAATTCCAGCAGACAATAGGGCTGGATACCGGTCTGGGCTCAACAACCTGAACACACATTATCCAATCCCAATATTACTCCAGTACAAATAACAGCGGAACGCAATCAATACAACAACAAACAAAATTACTTTTTTTAAATAACAACAAAACAGCTGATTGTGTTGGTAGCCGCTTATTATACTGCAGCCAATTTTTACTTTTGAAACACAGATATTTTTCTTCGGTTTTAACAGTGACTGTTAGTATAAAATTCAATTTGTAGCAGGTTCCATAACATTTATGGAATATACAAATTGCAAAAAACATGAAACTCTAGGGTTTTAGCTTATTATGTGCAATCTATAAACAATTTCATGAACCTGTGCACAAAGACAAAATTCGGTCTGCCACCCAGGGAAATTCTAACCATCACTTAAGTTAAATTTAATTATGTTTTTTCTGTGTCAAAGTTGAATAAAAAACAAAAAAATATTTATTTATTTGTTTACATAGTTTTGTATTTTTCAAAATGTATTATATTTTATTTTCTTACATATATTATAGGCAAAACATAAATCAATGAAATAGGTTAAAATTTGAGGAACTTATGATTTTTTTTAGTAAAACTACAAATTCACCAATTTAGGCTTAGCACTTTTGGGATAAAATCCGATAAAAACCTGAGCACTTTTGGGATAACATGTCAAACAATTCTTAGCAGCCAAAGGGTTAAGGAAGTTTGCAAAACCACACCACTATGGTTAATAGCTGGAATGGTATGAAATTTGGGTGCCTTCTTACTGGTTTTTATAAACATTTAAATTCTGTGTTGGACAACACTTTTTTCAATTGAGTAAAATAGTCCCTATAATTAGGCTACTGTATGTGCTAGATTCGTAATAGGCCTTACTAGATATTTATAAAACAGTGCCCAATGTTTACCATTAAAGTAACTTGTTTGTAGAGTACCTAATATTATTCAGTTAATATCATAATAGTCGTTATAAATTAACTGACAATATTCAAATTCACTCACTTAGCCTATCTCTAAACATGCATTTGCACTTCACTTTAGTTTTTATGGGTTAGTCAGTTTTTGGAGTTGGCATATTACAAATCTAAAGCCAGCTAGTAAACATCTGCTTTCAATTACTTTCAAATATGAGTTGTATTTGTTTGTGTTTGTATTAGCTTTGAAAATTGAAACGCACTAGCCGGTGTTGCCAATCAGGTTCCTAGCAATTACACTGGCATAAAATAAAGTACCCTCTTTTCCCCTTAAATGTTACAAAAATACCCTCTTTACCCTCAATATATATATATATATATATATATTTTTTTTTTTTTTTATAAGAAAAAACTTGAAAACGTAATAAAAACAGTGAATAAAATATTTTTTTTATTAAATTACTTTTGAATAATTATTTTCCAAGTAATTATTACCCATTTTTAGAATCTGGTAACGTACCTCTCAGATAATAATAGATTGTTTAGACTCAAAAAATATTGCTTGGACTTTGGAGGTCCAGTACTTAACTAAACCTGATGTTTTAGTCTTACTCTGTTTCAGCCAGTCACTGTGATTCATTTAAACAGTACGTGAATTATATATATATATATATATATATATATATATATATATATATATATATATATATATATATATATGTATTCATATATATATGGGGTGCTGAGAAACATAGTGGTGTAAGTCAAGATTTTTGTCCCATTTGAGTTCATGACATATTCTGTTTCAAAAATGTACTATTTATTTAGGATCATAGTGAATCAAGTCATAACTCCTATAATTGCTACTAGGTGACAGCACCTACTGGTAGTATTTAACAAATATTGGAAACTGTTTAGAAATATAGTGAAGTAAGTTTGACTTACACCACTATGTTTTTAACAGCTGATTAATTTTGTTGTTGTGAGTAAAGATTGTTTAGTCAAATAAGATGAATAATAACAAAAGAATTATTAGATTTGCTGAATGTTAGCGATGATAGTGATAACGATAAGGATTATGTTCCTTCCGAAGAGGAAGATAGCTCATCAGGTGAGTTAATTAATATAACAATAAAATAATAATATTAGCAGTAGTGATATTGTAACAAAAAGTTAGGTTAGGTTTTATTTGGATACTGATATTAGTAATAAAAACTTAAATGTTTGGTAAATAAATAAAAGTTAATCTTATCTTTGTCAATTATAATCTTTATAAAGAATTTTGTAGTGAAAAACAACTGGACCCTGTAAAAGAACACGTTTACCGCTATATTTTTAATAATAACTTCAATTTGCAATTCCATCCTCCTCGCAAGGTCACTTGCAAAAATTGTGATAAATACAAACAGTTAATCAACGAGGAAAGTGATTCTGATAAAAAGGCTCCAATTGGAAAGAGACCACATATTGCATCTGGCAAAAAAGCAGATAAAAGCTCGTGATTCTTTGAAGGCTGATGGTGAATTGGCAAAACCAAAATGATAATGTATACACTAATAACGGAAGATTTACAGAAAGCACTTCCATTTCCAGTACTAACCGTCAGTGAAGCATATTACAGGAGAAACATGTACTGCTATTATTTAAGTGTACATGATGTAGCAAAAAAATGTGGGGTATATGTATGTATGGGATGAGACCATTGTGTCTAGAGGTTCGCAAGAAATTTCTTCCTGTCTAGTAAAGCACATTAAGCAGAACCTCCACAAACATGTGATTGTATATAGCGACACATGTACAGGACAGAATAGAAATATGAAGATGTCTTTGTCATTGTTGAAAACTAACTCAAAGAACGAGTGTAGAGATCATAGACCAAAAGTTTATGATTTTCAGGTCATTCCTACCTCCCAATGACTCTGACTTTGGTTTAATAGAACAAGCAGCTCGTAACAAAATTATTTACACATCCTGGTGATTGGTATCATGTGATTAAGTCATCAAGAAAGCAAAACAAATTTATGGTAGTTAAGATGCATGAATAAGATTTCTTCAGTGTTCATGGTCTTGAAAAGGCAACCATTAAACGCAAAAATGGATGTGGACGGTGAACCAGTAAACTGGTTGAAAGTACAATGGTTTAGATACGAAAAGGGTAAACCCTATTCTATCTTACACAAGTACACTTTGAATGAGAACATTCCATTTAATGTGATAAATGTTAAGCCAATAAGAACAGGAAGCCCTCTTGACTTGGGAGCTATTAATCCAAGAAAAACTGTACAATGGGCCACGTGTTATAAATTATTTAAAGAAAAGGGATATGTTTGTTGTTTCTCCTTTAATACAATTCCACCTGTACACCACAACTTCTTCAGAGGTATTACAGGCTCCCAGGATGTTGAAGACGTGGGCCCTCACAACCCTAGCGAAGAAGATGAAGTGGATGCTGATGGAGTGGAGGAAGAAGAGAGTTGAAAAGTATAATACTGAGTGGATAAAAACAGTAGACTGACATGAAAAGAATTTTCTGAAAGTTTTATTTTAATCTGTTATGTGTTTTTTTGGAAATAAAAGTATATTACTATTAATATAATAATTGTTTTATTACAAACAGTGAATACATTTTGAAACATAGTGGTGTAAGTCAGTTAGTTAAAAATAAAAACCTCATAAGACGGTGATTTTTCTAGACTATACTTGCAAACCTTCTTATCTATAATAAATATATAAAGTATTTCTGATGCTAAAAATTTACTAGAAAAATTATACTTAAATTACTGAATTTTTAATAGCTTCAAAACGCAGAACTACGTGTCCTGAAAAAATATCATTAGACTGACATACACCACTATGTTTCTCAGCACCCCATATAATAAAAAAAGAAAAATTCATATGTACGGGAGAAACAAAGTTAATTAATATTAAAATCAACTGTATAACCTGTGTACATTTTAAAACATGACATTGCGTTCACTGCACTTTATTTTTCTCTGCATTTTGTTAGAAGGCTCAAAACCAACACAAACATTCTTGTTTTTTCGAATAGTTTCCCTAGTTACCATTAGAACAACTGTTGTTTTAAGTTTGTTCCTATCTGCCGTTTTAAAGTTTTTGAGTTCATTAAGAACTCTTTCAATATTTACATTAGAAAATGGTAGCACTAATGACAGTTTTATAACTAATGTCAAATGTTTTCAAACATCGACTGTCCTCATGTATTCTTCATTGAACACACTTTTCCCGATATTCCTAGGCTGGTTTTGATTAATAAAGTTCTAGTTTTTATAATCAAGTAGTGCATAGCATTTCCATTCTGAGTCTAGACTTTAAAGATCGACACAATCTTGTACCACAGAAAATACGTTAATTACTAAGTCCAGAGCTAATTTTTGATGAACAATTACAATTATCTCTAAAATTGAATCCTTAAAAATCAAACCTCTGTTTTATTTGGCTAACCAACTCAATATAGATTGCAAACATGATTTGAAAAATATTTCAAGAGACCGCAGTGTAGAGTTTGGACCACTTTTAACTTTCTTGACGGTTTCACAAGTTGCAACTTTTAAGTATCCTCTAATTTTTCAATGTTCGTGATATTCTTATGATCAACCTTAAAAAGCAGGAATATTCTTGACATAGCTAAAAATCAAGTAGTATAAACATAAATCTTGTATCATATTTCTTCTTCTACCGTCAAAAGGTATAAAAGAATATACTCGCTCAGAAATAAACCGTTAAAGCTTTTCTGCTTCCCCAAAACACAAGACACGAACTCTAGATAAGATAGAGAATACCTGCTTTTCAATATGATTAACACGCATGTACGGTAGGTGAAGGGTCCTCTGCAGTCCAATGGACAGTCATACTATTTCATTAATTTCGTGTTTAATGATGATTATGAATACAATCATCAAATATAGATTTGAATAGCTGGTAAACAAGCTATAATTCGGATTTAGAAAACTTCGACATTGCCATTAAATAAAAGGTGTAATGTTATTACAGAAAGAGTCATTTACAAAATACTATATAATCAAAAGCATCCAGCACATTAAAAATCAATCACTTGATTTTGATCCTCTTTATTTTTAACACAAGATACATACACCACCCAATCACTGGGATTTGGACTGTCCAATTTTGTTTATTATTCCCAAGATAGTATTCAACACATCAAATGACAATGATAATGTAAATTAAAAGATCTGTTATGCTACTATTATTCAACAGTAATAGTAGCATAACATTTTATTATAAAATGTTTCAATCAAGTTATAGAAACGCTTCAGGAGTTTCCATATATGATTAAGAATGTAATGAAAATTAAGGTGCGGCTTTTTGTATTCCAGCAGTCGAAATAGAATACAATTAAAAATAAAATCAGTATATGCAAAGTTACTTAGCAGAAACATATGCTATTTATTTGGCAATTAAGTATGTTCTACCTTGAAATCGGACCAATGAAACCAGACTAGTTTTATACACAGACTCTCTATCATTCTGCAATGTACCAACTGTCGATAAAAATTACGCCCAAAATACTACTAAAAGGCAACAAAATATCTCTTTGGTCTTCGCACTATTGGTGTCAAGTACTCAGTCATAAAGTGTACTGGACTCTGTGAGAAATGCTTCCATGCTAAATATGGAAAGTAAATTGAAAACCACTCTCAAACATTTCTTTCTCTGAAAATGAGGCCTGGGTCTACAATGATTGTACAACAAGACAGTTTTAAGCACGGAATCAACGTTTATGTGATCCTAATCCAGGTGTTTTAGTGCTAGATGCAATTGTTGGACCATCTAATAATCTCAACACAAGTACAACAACAACAGACTTAGAAAATATTCTTATAGATAATGAGCTTACTGATGAGGAAAACAAACTACAAATAGCTGCCACCGTAGGTATCTTGTTAGAATAAAACAAATTTTTAAAAGCCAGATTGCCATTGTAGAGAGCAAGTTAGCTAGCAGTAAGACAGTGATAGGTGAGATGAAAGAAGAGCAAATTAATAACCTGGATAAAATATAAAATGTGCTAGTTAATTTATATTAAACTCAAATTCAGCCTGGTTAATTATTACAAGAAAAATGTAGAATTCAAAATACCTTTTTTTAAACATGAAATAAAACACGAGTTGACCATAGAAAAGGGGGGGGTGGCAGTATTTGTTGATGACACGGTGACTGGCACAACAGAACCTCGTAACATTACACAGTATTGTAAAGAACTCACTAATGAGGCAGTAGCAATAGCAACTGCATTAGGTAAACAAAGCCTCAACATTAATCGTGTTTACAGATAACCCCGAGAAAACTTATAGGAAGGACTGGAAATGCTCTCAATAATACTGGATAACGTGAACAGATAATTCAAAATTACAATACCACTTTCTATGAGCGACACTTAGTGTGTTGTTCTAGGGATTCCAACTCTGTGATGGATTTGCCAAATATTAAAGGTAGTCAACGTGTGTTTGAGTCTTGCTTGATAGTTAAGAGACAGTTGTTGGCACTGCAGGTTTGTCACTACAGCGTTAAGGATTTGTGTGTTTCAATAATGTTAATTTCATGGCTATCCGTAAAAAGTTTTAATTTCTCTAACTTTAAGCAGCCTTCTAATTAAATCTGCATGTACAAGATTTATACGTTTGCTATGTTAAAACTAATATAAATGCTTAATTGGCAAAGATATATGTAGCGATTATGTGACTTTTGTAGCTATTGTATTGTATAATTTCTTCATATCTTTCTCTCTTTACTAACAGTTAAATGTGATTTAAAAAGTTTAAAATTCCATTACTATGCCAAAGTTAACTAACATTTTTGTGCAACCTACTTAAATGTTGTCACATAAAGTAACCACAAGGTAGAGAATAATTAAACTGCATGCGTAGATTGCTAGACCTGTAAATTGGAATAAAAAAAATTGAACTCGGAATTTTTTTACCTTATTCTTTAGTTTACGTTTATGTATGTTTTGCTATTGAGAAACATCACAACACAATTATCAAGAGCTGATAGCAACGTTAGCTTGAAGTATTAAATTGTTTTACAAAAACAGTGCATTGTCACTATGGTTAGCCATCTTTAGTATCTTCAACATTTAACAGTGAAAACTATTTCGTGTGTAGTAGTCAGCATGACAACAGAATCTGGAAAACAGTAGGTTACATTGAATTATACTATAGTTTAAGTTAATATTACGCAGGTTAGTTATAAAAACTATCAATATTATAGTGTGCTTAAACTCAAATGTAATCAACCTCCCCTATTGTTAGCCATTTATGTATTTGATATACTCGAAAGTGTAAGCTATTTTATTATTAAGGATTCTACAAGTTTCAGGTTAGCCCATCTTTACTGTTTAATTTGGTAATAAGTTATGAATAACTAGGCATAGAGAATATAAGGGTAAATATTTACTTTAGCTACTTAATATTATTTGTTGTTTTATTCAAAAGAAAATGCTTTAACACCACAGCTGGCATAGCCTAAATCAAATTTTTGTTGCAGGTCCGCATGAATTGGCAATGATAAATATCCAAATTTTAGGTAGGCCTATTAAAGGTCAAATGATTTTTATTTTATATATTCTGAAAAAGCACTAATTATAGTATATATATATATATATATATATATATATATATATATATATATATATATATATATATATCGTATGGGGATATACATATGGGGAATAATACATTGCTACTAATTATAGTAGCAATGTATTATTCTTATTTAGATTATCGGACAGCTGACGTGAACATAATACATGTCAGCCACGTTGTTGCGCCATCCTTGTTTTAGTGAAACTGTAAAGAAGTGCTGGTGTTTCTGTTTGAAGTTACGAATCCAATAGTATTTGTGGGGAATGTTTTTTTATAGTATCTTAGTGTTGTTATTACTATGGTTTAGCTTTCTTAGGTTTTAATTTTAGGCTAGATTTACCTTATGACATTGAGGCAAACCTGACAGACTGTGTAGCAGATTGATATCCTAGTAATGGTTCTCTCACAATTGTGTGAGTCAGAGAAGTTCTTCCAATTGGTGATGTCTTTGGCCCTGCTCATGTACTCACGAAACTCCCTAACTCGAACTGACGTTTGTGTGCTGTATGTTAGTAAAATTCAAAAAAGAAAACAAATTTCTTTAGCCCTGGATGTAATTGTGGCTCAGTTTACATTTACATTTACCTCCTCAGTCCTAACATTTACTCAAACACTATATGCCAGACCACTTTCACTGAGAAGCCGCAAACACAGGGTGGAATCCAGTGACTCTTAGTGAAAGATGAAACTCTATATATTTTACATATGTAAATAAGGTAGGAATCAAATTTAGTAATTTATTTTAACTATCATACGGGTAGGGTACGATAAGCGGACCCGGTTTTTTATATCGAAATTGGCAAACTATATTACTTAATCATAACCACCGATATAATCAATTGATACTGATTAATTATTTTGAACAAATAACTTAAATAATCTATATCAACAGCTGTAAACACTTTCAAATAATACACGTAAACAAGGTAATATTTCAATTTTACATATAAGTAACATTTGATTATTAAAAATGGCAGTCAATTTTAGAAAACTACACGACATTGGTTTGGAAGACGAAAAAAAAAACAGCAATGCCCATCTTTTTCGTACAAAGTTACGTAACAAATAAGTTTTGAGGTAAAAGTTAGGATAACTATATTCTTTTTGGAATTGGTACAAAATTTTTAATAAGTTATACATTTACAGTTTTGATTTAAAAGGTTTTGTTTGCTAAGGAGTTACACAACGGAATATCTGCAAAAATAATGTCAAAAAAATAGTTTTTAACCCTTTCCTGCCCATAGGCTCCATATGGATTCAGTTTCTTTCTGATTTTCTAGAGCCAACATCTGAAATCTTACAGATTTTAAACTCTGGGGACGGGTAAATTTGATGTTTGGGTGGGAAAATGATTTTTTTCATGTTGGCAGACCTGTAAATTCTCAAAAGAAATAGTTTTGTTCAGCTGAACTCACAGCTACTACATCAACTGCTGAATTTCGTCATTTTCAGAGGTAAGTTAGTGTTATTTACTATTGTTATGGAAACTGGGAAAAAATTATAATGATGTTGCCTAGGTTTTCACAAATGTATTTACTTACATAAAATTAAGATAAGTGGTATAATCTATTGTAAAACAACCAAAGTATAATTGAATCCGTATGGATTCTATAGGCATGACAAGTTCATTGTTTTATGGTAGTGAAGTTCTTCCTATGCCTATAAGTGCCATATGGATTCAGTTATTTTGTTCAAACGTCATGGTTCCTGCTGTACCTGTAGGTGCCATATGGATTCAATTTGATTGATTTAGACCAGTAAATAGTGCATTTTAATCTGTGTATAGTCTATTGCCCACTCCATAAATATGGGAGGAGGCAATAAAAATATTTTATTACAAAATTTTCAAAATACTCCTTTATTTATTTATAAATATGCTAAGATTGCCTTTTTGTATAAAAGCCATTTTGTGATATACATCTGTATTCTTCATAGCCTATTTTTTTATGAACGTTATAGTAAACTAATTTATTTCCAGATGGATGATCGTGACGACGGTGGGGGTTATACAAGAGTGGCTACTTTTGCCAAGTAGTGATATATCGGAAGAAGAGGAGATTGGAAATGAAGAGAATGAAGAAGACCTCGTATTTGATATAATTTTCAATCGGGGCTTAGAAGAGCAGCTAGAAGCTGATGGAATAAATTTGGAAGAGGTATCTGAGTGAAGTTTTTTAATAGCTTAGTTACGTTCCATAAATTAAACGCTGTATTTTTTTTATTTCGTAAAAGATGGAGTAGTTATTCAAATTAATATAGCCTAGAATAAATTTTAACAAAATATTTTTTTTTTTATTTGGGAAAATAATTTAATAATGCATGGGTTCCCTACTTTGAACCTGTTTTTTTGTTTCTAACTAAAAACTTTACATAACTTACTTTTAATTTATTTTGCAGATTCGGGTTGCAGTGTCTGAGGGTGATAATGAATTTGGAGACGTTGAAGAACAGGAAGCCGAAGACATCCAATCTGCATCTGAGATTGTGACTGCTTTACCAGAAGAAGAGGACGTGAGTATGGCAGATCCAGACTATATGCGTCCAGGACCTTCTACAGGTAGGCCTATACATAGAAGAGGGAGGGGAAGACGACAAGAAAAATGCCCCCAGAGTAAGACGTGCTGTACAAAGGGATAGATCCCCAGTATCCATTTGGAATAAGGAAAAGTTCAATCTCTCCTAATGTTCAGTGGGAAGGTAACTATTCCTAACCCCCCCACAGAAGCAGCTTCAAAAACCCCATTTGATTTCTTCTCAATGTTTATTGATGAAGAAATAATTCAACTAATAACAGAGCAAACAAATCTTTATTCTCAGCAGAAGGGAAAGGACTTGAGTGTTACAAAATATTGAAATACAACAATACATTGGCATATTGTTGCACAGTGGAGTAGTCAATGTTCCCCAATATCGTATGTATTGGGCAGCGGAGACTCGCTACCCCAGCAATTGCTGAAGTTTTGCCTAGGAACAGGTTTGATGATATATTAAACCATTTTCATCTTGTTGATAATACCACACGAATTCCTGGAGACAGCCTTTTCAAAGTTCGCCCTTTGATAAATTACTATTGCTGAGGCTTGCAGAACGATTCCACCAGAACAGAATCAATCCATCGATGAGCACATGATACCATTCAAAGGGACTTCACACATGAAGCAATATGTGAAGAAAAAGCCCAAAAAAATGGGGCTACAAAGTATTTATGAGATGCGGAGCATCAGGTTTGATGCACGATTTCTCAATATACATTGGGAGTGAAAAGACTTGTGGGTGACTATACGGTCTCGTCGGGTTCAGCGGTGACATTGTAGTTGAACTTTGCTTGGATTTGCCAAATTATAAGCGGCTTTAAAATTTTTACAGATAAACTGGTTCACCTCAATAAAGTTATTCAATTACTTAAAGGAGAAGGGGGTATGGGGTACCGGAGTAGTTCGTCCAGATCGAACCAATCATTGCCCACTGTTGGAAGAGAAAGATCTAAAACGGCTCGGAAGGGGGTCACATGACAGTGCTGTGGATACAAAAAGCAGTCCTTTTGGCAGTTAGGTGGTATGATAACAAAACCAATCACTATGCTCACTGCTATTGACAACATTGAACCATAGAAATATGTAGGAGATGGTCAAAAAAAGATCGCCAGCAGGTAGATGTTCCCCGACCAGCCATTGTTTCAATCCTACAATGAGTCAATGGGAGGGGTTGACTTGTTTGGGATGTTGATTTCACTGTATCGAATTGATATAAGGAGCAAACGTGGATATATGCGAATAGTTCACTGGTGTTTTAATGTTTCAGTTGTAAATGGGTGGCTTTTGTACCGGCGCTTTATGAAGCAAAACTGGGCAAGAATGTA
This sequence comes from Homalodisca vitripennis, assembly GCF_021130785.1. Classification (NCBI taxonomy): domain Eukaryota; kingdom Metazoa; phylum Arthropoda; class Insecta; order Hemiptera; family Cicadellidae; genus Homalodisca; species Homalodisca vitripennis. Next base: position 171,953,824 of record NC_060210.1, read on the forward strand.
AATACACGCTTGTACAATTTCAGTTGTATGTGGCAAGAGCTCTGTGCTCTAAAGGAGTCATAACGGAGAAAAAAGGACCTGGAAGACCTCGGACTGATACTCCTCCAATTACTCCTAAAAGAGGACCGAAGAGGCTGCTACCTGTTAGTGAATCAAGGTATGTCAACCGTAGCACATTGGCCAACGCCTGTTGGGAATAAGTTGCGTTGCGCACATTGCAACAAAGGACAAAGTAGGATTAGGTGTCAAAAGTGTGCAGTCCACCTGTGTTTGACCAATGTAAGCAACTGTTTTTACAGTTTTCATAACTGTGACTAGTGTGTATATTGCAATCTGTAATAATTTTGACTAGTATTTTAATAATACATTGTTCATGAAAATACAAAATGTTATTGTTATTATTCTCCTATGTATCTACCCAGTTTTGTTGTTGTTGTTGTAAATTAGTGCCATATGGCACCTATGGGCAAATAATAGTGTAGTGACAAAGTAATTGATATTGGATACTTGTGTTCCTATAGAATCCATATGGACACAGTTTCCTAAATGTTTAATTGTAATGGATTTTCAAAATAATTAATGAAAAGTGTTTATTCAAAGTATAAATAAAAGCATTTTTACAGAAAATAATTTTTTTTCTTACTTTTTCATAATTTGGGCATGAAAGGGTTTAAACAATTTTGTTAAAAAAAAGATTATTTCTTGAAAACTAACAAAAAGTTATTGCTATTATAATATTCTCTAAATATATATGAATAAATTCACATACCTATAACAGTTTGCATTTTTACTCTCAGTTATGAAATGGGATACATCAGAAAAATCAGAAGTGTAATGATATACACTCATGAACACAAAGAGGTGTTTCTCAATGATAAGGGGCCTGTTCTTTTTTTTCTTTGGTTTTTTTACAGCTTGCTTTAACTGTCTTATTTATTATATGGATATATTTTGTAAATTGTCATTTATTAAAACGGTCTTGAAAAAGGAACTCACGACCAAGCACAGTCTTTGTTGATAGAATTATTGAAAAGTTGTAATCGTTTTATTATGTTTAAAATAAGGAGACATTTGAATTTGTACGAGTAACACCTTATTTTTTATTTGCAATACATGAGTTAATTTTTTATTGTACTTTATAATATATCAGTCAGTACTCCTGTATTTTATGTATGTCCTTAGGTATGGTTTACTACTACCAAAGAAAGGATCTAATAAGGATATCATACAAAGACCTTCAGTGTTTGATGAAGGTTCTGATTCAGAAGATTCTGGTACTGGCAAAGGAGATTGGATAAAAAAAGCATATCAGGTTTGTTTTTGATGGCTTGACACATATTTCTATTCATTCCACATGTAAAATAGAAAAAGTGTTTTTATCTGTGATAATTGAGGAACATTCCTAAATTTTGTTACTTATGAAACACCCGTTCCTCAGATTTACTTACTCTAGAGTGGAGAGCAAGTGAAAAAAAACAACATGTTGAGGACCCTTCACAAGCATAGCATTAAACTTTATTATTTTTTCACATACTGTAATAATTATTTTTTGAACTTTTTATTAATTGATTATTTATTTTAATATATTATAAAAAAATCATTCAGTAAAAAAAGATCACAATCAAACATTTATAACAAAAAGACAATCTTAACAAACTAGAGATCTTATCATTATCAATGTCATAAGATCAAAAAGTACAACTGAGCAGGTCTAGCAAGAGCCGTGACCGGCGCGAGAGGAGAAGTGGAGTAGGGCGTAGTGGGGTGAAGCACTGAGCCGCCAAGCCACCGAGCGCCGACGTGCTCACAAGCAACCACTATTCACAAATACGACATTCTAAACGCAGTCATAACTACTTTTACTTTAATATTAATATTAGTAATTACATCATCTATGAGCTTTAAACTATATATGACGAAATAATATTATCTAGCCTAGATATAAAATCCTAGAACTATTTAAATAAAATAAAAAACTTACAGTTATTTAAATCAGGGGTTCTATTCCACTCAAGTCCACGTCACCCATTTCATCATCACTTTCTGGATGGCTGTCATCATTGTCATCTTCGGTGTCGGAATCTTCTCCCAAATTGATGATTATTTGTTCACTAATTTCGTCGATTTCCGGTTCTAATGCTAAGTAATCCAATTCCACTTTTTTTACATGGTTCACACGAGAACTCCACTGTTCTCGTGTTATCTGGCTACATATCTCTACTACCAGTTGTTGAACTTCAGCTACTTTAAACGAAACGTTTCGTTTGGCTACACTTTCCTTAAGTAAACTCCAACCATTTCAATAGGATTTAAATCTGGATGATATTGGTGGTAACCTTAAAACAGAATGGCCAGCTTCTGCCAGAATAGAGTCTACTTTAAACATTTTGTACTTTGGTTTATTTTCTTTAATAACTGAGTACAATTTTGGTTTTAACATTTCTTTAGAAAAGTGTATGTTTCGTTCTGATAGCCACTGTATCATGTCTGCCTTTTGACGACGTGGGAGCTGGGTTCAACTGCACATTGTGGTAGTGTTCAATCAGTAACAATAACAGAGTTTTGGGGTATGTTAGGAATTAATTGTGTCCGTATCCATTTTTCATAGTTGCTGAAATTTATGTCACCATGATAATCCCCTGTTTTTTTTTTTCCCAGAAATGAACGTCAATAGTGCATTATTTACAAAGCCATCTTCGTTACCGGCATGAACAATTATTATTCTCCCGCCCTTACTAATAGGGGTTTTTAAACCTGCCTCGCTTCCATCACTCCAACTCAAGGGTTTTGTGTGTGTGTAGAATGAACGTAGGTCTCGTCCATATAGATTACTGGCCTACCTTCCAATCGATAATTCTGGATATTTCTCAAATATTTTAAACGTAGTTCCCTTATATCACTTTTTTCAACCAATACTTTCCTGTTATTAACTGATTTCCTCCAGCGAAAGTTTAGCTTGTGTAAAACCTTACCTAACGACCATTTACTCCCTGTAAAATTAATTTTTTCTCTGAGAGCTGGTAATAGAGTTTTTACTGTTGGTCGTTCGCCATTGGTTTTGTGGAACTTATTTACAGTTCGCCTGACAACGCATAAATCAAACTCATCTAACTCTGTTTTGTTTTATACTCTGTCTTTTTTTATTTGGCGTATAAAACTGGGTTTCAGTCTGAACAACGGTTTTGCTTTCTGCAATAATACTCGTTACAGACGTCAGTGATACACCCGTGGCTTCCGCTACACGGCATTGAATTTGTTTTAAATGTATTGCAGCTCCAGTTTCAGCTTCACGTTTCATAAATTTGTACACATTTGCAATGATTTCTCGACTTTGGCTATGCAATACTTTTCGTCCACCAATTAGTTTACGATGCTGTTGAGCTTCCATATTAATATGAGTACAATCAACAATAAAACAACCACTATATAACACCTACAACAACAACGACAGCACGGCCACGTGAACGCTAGATGTCAGCACAACAGAACAACATGACTCCAATGCCTGACAGCAGTGAACTGAGCCGGCTGCTACCCCCACTCTTACATCTGACCACTAGGCTACTGCGCATCTTTGGCCCACGGCTCTTGCTAGTCCTGCTCTGCATCTTTTTAATTTTGCATTATGTTTCTTTTCATTTTAATATTATAATTTACATAAGTCAATACAGCTTATAAAGAATTTTAAATTTAAATGTTTAAGCCAGGAATTTCTCATTTTCTAAATTTGCTAAACCCAATTGTTGGTGTAATATATAAACTATGTATTTAGACTATTTATGTATTTAAAACAAATAATATATTCAACCTATTGTAAGCACAATACTACTGTAAAGGAAAACAGCTGAGAATACTTTAGCTGTTTCTGTGAAAGAGTCGAAATAAGCCACACTTAAAGAAATGTTATTAATAAGAATGATGTAATTTGTTGCACATTTTATTTGTTACTTTCAATTGTTTTGTGTTGTAGGAACTTAACTATCTACTTCAAACTTTATTAAAACTATAAGTGTTATAGTTTTGAATTAATGGAGTGCTATGTTAGCAATCAGTATTTTTGATTGATTACAACATTAAAAATTAAGTTATTAAACAATTTGCTTTTTGTTAAATAATATTGTATGAAATGTTTTTTTTTTTTTTTCAGCGTGAAGCCAACAAATCCTTAGAGAAAAGACAAACAAAAATTCAAGTTCAAAAAGCTCTCAGTCAAGATCCAAGTATATATCAGTATGATGAAGTTTATGATGAGATAAAAGATAAAATTAATAAAACGCCAGTGAAAAAAGAAGAGAAAAAACAGGTAGTTATTATAATATATTAGAATTGCATTCTTTTGGTATTTAATTTATTTTGGTTTCCTAGATATTTTGAGCTCCTGGATTTTTTAAATAGCCATTTTGTGTTTTATTTGATTTATGGCCTTGATACACTCAGTTCTACCAGTGTTCAATCCTTTTAACCCCAGCGCCCGATATATCAGACAGAGGTTATCTAGTTAAATGCCCAACTTCCGGAATATTGGACAGCACGAGAATTTAGTGAAGCTAGCTTGTAATATGTCCAAATGCCATAATTTGGTATAGCAATCAGTGAAGAAACTGGCAACATCCTAAAACAATAAACCTTCCAATTGGCATTGTATTTCGTCATCATTGAATGCAGTTTATTTCTCGATGTCAGCCATTAGACAACATCAACTGGATTTGTAGTTGTATGCTGTCAGTTATAACCTTGATTAGTTTGCTTGATTGGAAGCAGTTGTTTATCATGTAATTTACTGTGTTATTAGTAAAAAATGAGTAAGCATAGAGTCACCAGTGAGTGAGAATATTGATAAAGAATATTGTTAGTGCTGAAGGTGCTATTTTTGAAGACAATGAACTGAGCGATAGTTTGTATGCATAAAAATTGTATGCTCAAATGATAAATGGTCTTCTAAAAATAAAGAAACGTTAGCTCATTCTCAATTACTAAAATGTTTCAATATGACACTTTTTTCTCGCACATTTTCATTATCTCTTAAAGGTTTCAAGCTGGCAGTCTGGAATTTGGAAAAAGAATGGTTTTATCTCAGTCAGGCTTCTTAGAGCAAAATCAAATAAATCTTTAGAATTCTAGTCATTTACAATAATGTTTTGATATCTTGAATATCATATGTTTTTGATATCTTGAAAGATTGCAAGATATCAGCTGTACAGAGTTTTATTTTACAAAGTAGTTAGCAACTTGAAACGTTGTGTTTTACATTTTGTGACATATAACGATGAAAAATGTCTGAAATCCTGTTATCCTTTCAAACCTTCTATGATCAATAACAAACTTTAACCCTGAAACTGGCCATCATTTTTCCCAAAATGGCAGGCACTTTTTGGTGATTTTGTAAGGGTTTTGTATTTTAATCACTGCTCATCTATTTTTTAAGATAAACACATTTTAAAAACATCAATGTCTTTAGAAATAAATGCAGTTTCCCAAAAAAATATTAAAGGTTGAATCATTTAATGTATTTTTATTTTTTTACAAATTAACGTAAAAATATTAGTAAAGAATAAATTTTTCTCAAAATGTATAGCACCCTCGCAGGTAATATGAAAGTACAAAAGTTTGCTTATATACCTCAATTACAAATTACAAAAAAATATTTAGGTAAAAGAAGTTTATTGGTACTTTTGAACAATATATCTATAAAAACTACAAAATCTGAAAAAAGTTTGTATAGCACTATTATGTATACCATTTTGACATTTTGGAATCTATTGGATGAACAAATATTTTTTTCTAAGAGATAAATATATTTAGAAGAGAAAAATATGACATTTATAGAAGTTTACATTGTATAAGATATTTTTATATGGAAACAAACTTTTTTTTTAATTTTTACAAAAGTCAAAATTGTGAAATAAATGACTAACTTTTTTAGCTAACAATTTTCTTTTCATCCAAATATTATTTATAAAGATAGTACGTTTATTGAAGTTTACAAAAATGTACAACAATGTATTTTTATTTATATTATTTTTTTGTTAAAAAAATAAAACAAGCGATGGTCATAAAAATAAAACGCTAATACCTTCAGAAAAAGTAAAAAAAACTTTTTCACTTTTATAATAAATACCTTTGCATAAATTTAAATCAAAATTTAATTTTAATTAAAATTAAATTCTCTACAAAATTATAAAACACTGAACCTACGTGAACATAGGCTTATTTTCAGTTTCACAAAAATCCAACCTATTCCCTAAAACTTAACCTAACCTCTACATTTTTCACTTCACTAATTAAAAAAAAAACAATAAACAAACTTTTATTTATACACACTAAATAACGAAATGTCTAAAATATCCTAATAAATAGCAAGCAATACACTAATACCGGCAATGGCGTAATAACAACAAAGAAATCAACATGGCAACCATGCGATGCGTTGTTCTTCTCTACTGGCTGAGTCTGTGATTGCGCAACAGAACAAAAATAAAATACTAGTTCATAGTCTTCGTTGTCTATTATACTGTTGCTTAGAGCAATTCTCCTTCTTTGTTTTGATATGATTTTCACTATTTCCAGACAACGATAAAGTAACAAAAATAACAAAATTTAATGAAGCTATTTTCGACGCATTAGGCATTTTGGGATTTTACAAAACACGAGCTTTTCAAACGCTTATTTTATAAACATTAATTTTCCTACTGGCTATTGAAAAGATGTTTCTGAAAGCCAAGAATACACTGTTATCAATGACGACACTTACGATCGTGTAGAACGTAAACTCACGATACGGAATTTTTACAAACATACGGTAATTTTAGCGTGTTCAGAAATTACGCAAACAAATGGCAATCGGAAATGTGAACATCCAAGTTTAGAATTTTATAATGAAAGATTTAACTTAACTATAGAGCGTTTTATGGTATAATATGAAACCTTGAATCTTTATCTTTAGATTTACGTATGTTTTACTTCAAACAAAGTAAAAATAGGCTTGCTGTGAGAGATCATATTACGACATAGTTAATGCGTCGAAAATAGCTTAGTGCCATTTTGAAACTGTAGTTAATGCGTCGATAATCGCTTAAAGCCAGTTGCAGGGTTAAAGAACGAATGCTGTAGTTGATGAGAAAAATGTACCTTAGTATGTTTTATGGGACTAAAAATTAATCACTCCTCAGGAATTAACTTTTAAAAAATAGCCTATCACACAATCATATATTTGGTTTGTTAAACAAATAAGAGATTCCTAGTTAATTATTGAAATTAACAACTTAACATGTTTAAAAAATAGTGTAAGTGTTTTGAGTAAAATACTATGCAATTATCACCTTTACATTTATTTTAATGCTATATTATTTTACTTTGTTGATTTCAGTCTCGTTATATACAATCCTTAAAGAGAAATGCTGAAAGGAGGAAGTTAGAAAATGAAAGAAGATTAGAGAGGCAAGTCCAAAAAGAAAGATTAAAAGAAGGAGATGAATTTAAAGATAAAGAAACTTTTGTAACTTCTTCTTATAAGAAGAAATTGGAAGAGTTCCAAAAAATGGATGAAGAAGAGAAACGAATGGATCGATTAGAAGGTAAAATATGACAAATTATATTTATATTCCAATAGTAAGTATATGATGCCACATAGTTGAAAAATATTATAACGTTTCATGTAAAAGTGGCATTCAAAAATATCACAAACTCCCCTTATTTAATTTAGAGAAAATAATTCAGGGGACCCATATATCAGTTTTCCCAGAAGAGAAATTTAAAGGCGTTATAGGATGAACAAAAACGCTTTTAGACAAGAAAACAAATTTATTATATGAAATTACTTTCTTATTACCATACAATGTTATATAGCATTTGTTTGAAATGTCCACCTTTATTTTGTAAACACTTCATACAATGTATGAGAACAGAATTACAAATGTTTAGGAATAAAGGTTTATCATTATTAACAAGTTTAAATGCGTTTTCTAATTAGGTTTCTGAGTTCGTCAAGATTTTGCGGTTTAAGCACACACAGTCTCCTTTTTAATACCCCAAATACTTTTACCAATAAAAAACACAAATTGGATTAGCACTACATTGAAATGTTAATCAAAAGATGTTAACAAATCATTCAAAGAACATACAAACACTACCATCACATATAAAATAGAAAGTAACTTAAGAATAAATTTTAAAATCCAAAAGCTGAAGAAATAACAATAAATCAGCTACATATGAAATGAGTTATGACAACTGAAATAAGAAATGCATTGCACAGACAACAAGAAAAATTCATATAAGATTCAAAGAACATTGTTCCCACATTAAATTCAACAGAGAAGAAAAATCTTTAGTAGCACACTATTGTATTAATATTGAACACAACATATCAAAAGAAAACCTAAAGATTCTTTAATATCTTAAATCTTTATATAGATAGGCCAATACAAAATGTTATGAACTTCACGAAGATTACAAAAATAACTTTAAAATTTACATAGTATAATTAGAAATAATGATTTATCTTTAATTTACACACTGTGCCACACAGAACAAGTTAATATTAAAATTACATATGACTGTTATTAAAAATAAACAAATTTACTCTTTGTATTTACTTTAGTGATGTATCTGAAGAAGATGGTCTTGCTATCTTAAAGACCTTCCAAAATGAAAAGTTGTGAAAATAACTTTCGTAAAAAGTTACTGTAAGTTTTCAATTCAGTGCTTGAATTAAGAAAAGCCAATAGAAGTTCCATCTTCAACATATTCATAACTTATATTATTTAAACACTGTTATGAAACCTAACTTAACGAACAAAAATTTATATCATGTGGCAAGATATAACCAGAATGATTTCATTTTTAAACTTTAAATATTGTATGAAACTTGATTTCTATAAGAATTTCTTTATTTCTTAAACATCAAGTATCTTATAAAGTGTGTGTGTGTTATATAAACTTAAAACAATATTTTAGCAAACGCATAAAATGTTAAGTATTTACAGTGTTTCATAATTTTTTTAACAAAAAATTCATCAATGTAGTAAAGATTTGTCAATGAATCAGTCGGAGTGTCTAGTATTATGTTCATGGATGTGGATAAATCTCTGAATATTCTCTTGTACAGCATACATAATTACTTCAAATATATAGATGGAAGGTACTGTGAATATTCACTATTTTCTGAATGCATCCTTACATGACTCTTGGATTCAGCCCAGGTAGTATCCTTACAGCACGCTTTTGTAGGACTAACATTTTCTGGAGATTCTCTACTGATGTGCCTCTCCAAACCAAAATTGTTTCTCGTATATCTTACACGACTTTCAAAAAGTGCACAGTATGCAACTTAAAACTGCTTCTTCAGTGGAAATTGTTCTAGTCCTTTGAATTGCATTCAAAGCTGAGCTCAGTTTGGTACATAAGTACTCCACGTGGGTGGTCCACGATAAGCAATTACCATCAGATGTTTTGTTGTATAGTCTTGCTGTAAGTTTTGGCAATGGTAATAGCTTGTCTTTCGTTCTTCCCGGTGTAATTGTTTGGTCTTGGTTTTCTTGAAAATTAGTCATTTTTATGACTATGTTACATAGACAAGATATTTAATTTTTGCATAACAATAATGTATTTTGTGATGGTGGATGGTCAACCATGGAGTTTGGCTTTGGAGTTTGTTTTAGTATCACTTTGTAGGCTGAAACAATTTCTGTTTTTCTGCTGGAGGGATGTAATAATTTCGTTTCTGTATTTCACCTGTTAAAATTTAAAAATAAATTTTCAATATTAGGAGAATTCAGTAAAGTATTTTGATTAAAAATCAGAACCCTGATAACCGTGCACCTTATAACATGTTCAATCCCGAGTAGCACATTATGTGCTGGGTGAAATGAATACAATGCAAAAGACTTAATCAGTGTACTAACCACCCGAGTAAGTCTTAAACTATAAACCAAAGTTAAAATTTACAAAAAATGAAATTATTTTAATTTTAGCGTTTTTGTAGCAGATATATGTGCTGTATATAATTATAATGTTTTCTTGCAAATAAGTAGGTACATTGTATTAATAAAAATCAAACACACAAGTTATGTTTTATTTATTATAGAAAAACATTTTGACAAAGTGTTACAAACTGCGTTCTGATGTCACACGCTGTCATTTAGGCCATAATTCCATAGCTTTTTTTATGTTTCAACACACTATAGATAAATAAACTACCAAAAGAAATATCTTCTATATTTAGGGTAGCTTTATTTCTAAAATAATAATCAGAATGAGTCAACTACATTGAAAGCTAGAGGAATAAATGTATCAACTCCAGAACCAAGTGGCTCATAGGTGTACTTCATATCTCTATAGATTGCATACGTAGTTTCAGAGCTTTAATATACACTGTTACAAAACAAGTTAACTGAAGAGTTAGGCGAAGTCAGCTGCACGTATTTGTGCTATCAGTCTATGACTACAAACCAATGGCACATAGGTGTACTTCATATCTCTATAGATTGCATACGTAGTTTCAGAGCTTTAATATACACTGTTACAAAACAAGTTAACTGAAGAGTTAGGCGAAGTCAGCTGCACGTATTTGTGCTATCAGTCTATGACTACAAACCAATGGCACAAATATGTGCCAGCTGGTCTCTATTGAAAGAAAATTTGTTAAATTGCGGGAGCAAATGTGTTAAATGTTAAGACAAATATTAAATATTACAACAAAATATAAAGAAACTTTGAAAAAATGTATTCAGTGATTGATTTCTTAAGCTAAGAATGGGATCATTTTCAAGATTTCTTACCTAATTCTCACACCAGCCTTGAGTTAATTACTATACATTTTTAATTAGCTATACAGTTTACTATCTCTATTGTTCAAATTTACTCCATTTGTTTTGTAACACTTTATCCTAATTTATTGTAATGGTTTCAGAAATTGGTGATGTTTCTAAACAAAAAGACATCTCAGGATTTTATAGACATTTATATAAAACAACAGTTGATGTAGATCAGCACCAAAACAAAAAAGATCAAGATAATAAAATGGAATTAGAAGAAAAAGTGGAAATAGTCAAGAAGAGCCCCACAAAAGAAATAAATGAGGATCAGTTTAACCCGTTATCATCCCATAAAAAACAAAAACGTCAATATAGGAAACGGACAAAATCTGGCAGTTCTAGAGAAGAAGGTGAAAAAACTACTTCATCCTCATCTTCCTCATCATCAACGAGTTCAAGTGATTCTGACAGTGAAAGAAGATCAAAATCACATAAAAAGAGGAAAGAGGAAAATAGTCAAAGTAAAGAAAAAACACCAGATAAAAAGAAAATATCAACTTCACAAAATAGGGAAAATATTGAAGTTTCACAAAAGTCTTCAAATGAAATGAAGGAAAATAGGAAACCAAGTTCTTCTTTAACAAATTCAAGCACATTGAAAGATGTAACTGTTAATGAGATAGAAACTGATAGTATAAACAGAACTTATGAAGAGACCAAACCTACTGTAAATATCTGGTTAAAGAGAACTGTCGGTGCACTTTTTGATGATGCACTTCAAAGATATTTAGAAAGGAAATCTAAACGGTAAATTGTTTACATAGTTGTTTTTATGTAAATGAAAAATGTAGTGGAGTGAATAAAATTGTAAGGAATAAAATTATAAGGAATTTTTTAGTTACCACTTCTACAAACTGATCAAGTTATGTTATTCAATGTATTAACATAATTTTGTAGATTTTTGATAAGAATCTAAATGATTTGAGGATAACATTTACTTTTATACACAAATAGATTACTTACACTAAACGGCTCAAAAACAAAAAAAATCCCTGTTCAAAATATCCAGAACTACCAGTACCTTGAGAGTTCTGAACAGGTTTAAAGATTTTAAAGTAAACAACGGTATTAAGATATAGTTTTCATCTTGTTATACCAATTTGTGATTTAGAATTATCCTCATAAACTTATTACATTTCATAAGAAAATAATTAGTTTAAAGCTAAGCTGGGTTTTAAGTTTCACAAAAACAATGAGTAGGAATAGCCAATTTATTAAAACCAAATTCCAGATTTGCAGTTTGTGATTAATGAAAAAAGTACCTTGAATTTTAATGAATAGTTCTGTGATATCCATTCTGGACCCAAATTTCATATCTTAAAACAGTTCCTTAATGAGGAAGCTGCTATGCCTTATTACTATATTTTTAAGATAATTCAGAAATGTTTTGCAAATTAATATGATGTCACAAATTAAATAGTAAACCTTCAGAAGTTTGCAAATTTAAAAATGTGTAATTTAAGTATAAGGTAAATGGTTTGAAAGGATTAAAACAGTGTTAGAGAAACTTGTCATCATAAAATGTAAGAAATATATAACATTTCAAAACTTTGCATCTATTATTTTGTTTTTAACAGAACCTAAAACAAAGATCAAACAGAAATAGTACAGAAAAGGTAACAAATCAAGAAACATATCACAAAACGTCAAAGTCAAGCAACATGATAGACAAGTATTATCTACATACTGATCACTAAAATTAAATAAAACAACAAAAACCTCAAAGTATAAAAGAAAGGTAGGAGGGGTAAGAGTGGGGTTTACAGTCAGTACAGATTTATACATCATATTGAAGATAAAAAATAGTTTATGAATCGAGGCTTGCCACCATTACTGGTTACAATTTATTTGATCTTATAGTTTTAAAAAATTTAAGGTTACTTGGAAGGTTATTTAACAATCAATGGGCCATAGAATAACCAGGTTATTCGAAGAACCATTTGTTTCTATATGTTAAACAACTATATAATAACCAGGTCATTCTTCAAGCGTTTTGTTATAAATAAAAACTTCACTATGAAATATTGCTCAAAAATCAAATATAGGCTTATCACTAGAAAGACAATGAACTATTCTTGCTATTTAATGTATAATACACATGTTAGATTCAGGTATTGTTTATTATGTCTTGAATCTGTGAGTTGACAACTCTCACAGACAGCTGAAAAGTTTGTCTTTTTAGAAATTATATATCCTCTCGAGTAGGCAGACTAAAGCCGCTAAAGTAGCACCACTGGAAAGCTTAAATCACACACTTAAACTCAACCCATGTCAGTTTTTTGCTAGAATAAACAATTTTTTAATTATGTTTTCTTTTTTAAATTTTACCTCCATTAGAATATCTTTGCTTTATCAGGGCCTTAGAATAACCAGGTTACTATAAAAAAATAAAATTATAAAAGAATAGGCTAACCTGTTATTTTACGACAAGTCACATGTGATGAGAGAGGAAGAGTTTCTCTATTAACTGAATCAAATTGATTGCCAGTTGGCTCTGTTCTTTCACTTTGATCACACTTCACCATTTTATAGAGTTTGTGGTGTAATGTTGTTCATGTAATGTGACATTTCAGACAGTACAATGATGGAATAGGTATGAGCAGGTTTTAAATGAACAAGTCTTGCCTCATTTCACGGTTCCAGAAATGGATCAAGCAATCTTCCAACAAGATGGTGCTCCTCCTCATTTCACAAATCCTGTCAAGCGATTACAGTGACAACCTTCATGGCTTTGGATTGGTCGTGGAAGTGATTTTTAGATAGGCCACCCCGATCCCCAGATTTAACTGTGTGTGATTTCTTTCTATGTGGTTACTTAAAGGAACAAGTTTATACTTGTAGCTTCAATAATGATGAGGAATTAAAACAATCAATTGAAGAGGAACTTCTTTGGATACTGCATAATTTCTTTGTAAGAGCTTATGATTAATTTGTTAAGCGCTGATATCAGTGTTTTGCTGTGGATGGGATTACAGTTCGAATAATTGTAAACTGTAATTGTAGGTTTTTTAATAGGCTATGTTCTAATTTTATCATTTTACAAAACCGAAAATACTGTTTTAAAAGTATAGTTTTTCAAAATTCCACCATTTTGTTTCAACAATTACTAGAAAGCTGAGATTTTCACAGAATGTTTTTAAAAGCTATTTTATGAATTGTGTAGAGTTTGAAAATGTTAGGTGCATAAATGGGCAAGTAATATAAAATAAAACGTTTAAACCTCTTCGTGGGACACCTGATACATTAATCAGGCATAGAAAATCCTAGATCGGCCGCCATCCCCGCCCACGGAAGCGTCTCGGTCATGGTGGTGGAGATCACGGTGCAGCTGAACACCCTCACCCAGCTCTTCAATGAGATCACTATCTGCAGCTCATCCAACAGCTGCTAAACAGTGATAGGGGCCAAGGGTCCCCAGCAACTGATAAGTCATTGTGCTTGTTATACAGAGGAGAGACCAGCCAGCCAGAATATCCTATGTTTAAGTGTGACACAGGTCATGCACACTTGTCAGCCAGTGCTAATAAACTGAAATGTATGTCTAGTAGTAGTATGAGGTGTGGTTTCTAAGTAACATTTGGAAATTCCACCACTGCAGCGCTGTGTTCAGTGTCCTGTGCTTGTATACTTTCTACTTTTATCTGATAGCAAGCCACAGGCGTCATTACAGCAAAAATTAATTGTGTTTCCATCAGTTTATGTGTATTTATGTCTCAATCAATTAGGAACCCTGCAAACTGTTAAATACTTGATGTTATTTCTTTTCATTATGCTCAAGGCATGAAAGCATTTGAAATTCAACATTACAATTGTGAAGTATATGTACAATACATTATGAGTTATAAAATGGCACGCAAAAGGTAATAGGGGCCGAACGAAAGTTCATGATGAGAAACACCGTAGTGACCTTCAGTAATCACTGACAATTTGGTGCAGGAAGTGAAAATGAACAGATGTTTCACAACTTCTTAAGTCCAGTAACTGTGTTTTTCCAAAATGACACTGGCGTCAAAATAGTTATGGTGCAGTCGCTGTTAAATCAGGTGGCAAACTTCTATAACAATGTTATATTTTTTCAATACAATAAATGTGCCTTAAATTGACTACAACTACTGTATGTTCAGAAGTACAGGGTGTATCAAAAAGAATCATCCGATTTGGCATGTTTATATTTCGAACAGTAGTAAACATATACAATTACTAATATTTTTGGGTGAAAGGGAAACTCAAAATTTTTTTTTTCATACCTTTTCAAAGGTGTTCAATATGTCCACCTTTAGATACACGGCATATGCCTATGCGGTATTCAAATTCATCCCACACTGCAGCGAGCATGTCCTGAGTTACTGATTCCACTGCTGTTGTAATGTGATTCCTCAGCTCATCCATTGTTGTTGGTAGCGGAGGCACAGAGTCTTTGATGAAACCCCACAAGAAAAAATCACATACAGTAAGGTCTGGTGACCTTGGAGGCCAGAAATGTAAGGATGCGTCATTTTGTCCAGTGCGGCCGATCCACCGGTCACGAATTCTTTGATTTAAAAATAGCCGGACTGCCAGATGCCAATGTGGCGGTGCCCCGTCCTGTTGGTAAATGAAGTAGTTCGAATCAGTCTCCAATTGGGGGAAAAGGTCATTCTCAAGCATATCGAGATATGTTATTCCTGTAACAGTGTTCTCAGCAAAGAAAAATGGACTACACCTTTTCCCGTGAAACCACACAAAACACATTATTTTTTTTTCTTTTTCTTTTCTTTTCCCTTGGGGCGGCCTACTGCCATGCACTTAAGCCTCAAGGGCTTTTTGCGCACCCTGGAAACACCATGAGGTCTACCAGTCTACAACTTCAGCAGTTCAACAAACCGCCGAAAACAACCTATCAAGTCCTCCTGGGAAAATTCACCACCCCTGTCCAAGCTACCAAAGATGGCATACCGCTCTCTTGCTATTGCAGGGCAATCAAAAAGCAGGTGCTCAGCAATCTCCTCCTGCTCATTACACCTTCCACAGAGCGGATCCTCCTGAAGGATGCCAACTCTGTGTAGATGCTTCCTCAGGTGACCATGCCCCGTAATGAGACCAATGACCTTAGAAGACATTGATCTGTTTAATGAGAGAAGGTCCGAAGCCACCTTGGAGGAAGGTGACTGTAATACCATTCTACCCACTCTCAAACCCGGATGCAACCTCCACCTTCTCCCATGCTCCGCGCGAATCCATTTCGAGACAACCCTAGAGGATTCACACCTTGGAACACCGCAGAACGGTTGAGGGTCCGTCATAATTGTTGCTGAGCCCTGGTTGGCCAGGGCATCAGCTCTTTCGTTCCCAAGAATCCCCTCATGACCTGGAACCCAACATTAAATTTTGGAGAGTCTCTCTCATGTTGCACAATTTCAAGTGGTTTTTTTGTGTCCCATATTCTAACGTTATGGTGGTTTACATTTCTAACACTATGCGCGATACAAAATGTTCATCGTCCATCATCTTATCAAGAACGAAGTTACAAAACTCCACGTGTAGTTCTTTATTACACTCACGAAGAGCTTGCAGTATCTAAAGTCTGTATTCTTTCATGCGTAATCGTTAATGCAACACACGCCAGACGGACATAGGAGGCACATTGAGCTGTTGAGCAGCGCGGCATACAGATTTCTGAGGGCTGCGAGTGAAACAAAAGCGGACGCGCTCCACGTTTTCATCGGACACTCTGGGACGGCCCGGTGACTTGCCTTTACACAGACAACCTGTTTCTTGAAATTGTGCATACCATCGTCTAATGCTCTGTGATGTAGGAAGATCAACACCATACTTATTAAGAAAGTCACGCTGAACAGTTATTACAGACTCACACTGCGAAAAACGTAGAACACAAAACGCTCTTTGTGGTGCAGACGCCATTTTCACTAGAAATGAAGTAAGCGTTCACTCAAGCGCGCTGCTGCTACCTAGCGGGAACCATGTAAAACTTTAAAGGATACCCTTTTCAACAGTACGTTGTTGGCGCATTTAGCTCAACAAACAGAATAGTTGATGAATGATTTTATTCATTTGGAATATTCCCACTGCCATAAAAGGGCGTTTCCTAGTGCGAGCGGTAACTAGAGTTACCAGCTGGTAAGGAAGACTGTCCTCAGGAGCTAGCGGTAACCACAGTTACCACTTTCCCAAAATGGTAAGAGAGTGATAATTTTTGTAACTTATGAGTAATTTTTATATATTTTTATCATATTTCATCCAAAAGTAAGTAAAAATATATTTTAAAAATTTCAGCATATAGGGAACTCTATATAGGGATTTTTAGCAGCGAACGTGTTAAGGTCATAACTTTTGCTAAGTGTCGGACTGCAAAGTAAACCACCAGTCAGTGTAGCTGCGCTTTGACATCAGAACGAGTCAACATCTACCAATTTCTTCATTATCAGAATCGTTTTCACAGTAATAACCACTAAACAGCAAACTGCCCGTACAATTTCTAGTTAGTTATCGCTATTGTTGATCTGAAACCAATCATTGGCGGGGAGGGGAAGAGGACGCTCCCACGCCTTCAGTCAGTCAGTGTTTTCTTTTTATGTTGAGTGATGGATGCCAACATCACGTGCAATAAATATGTTTCTTTGGCTACTGTTTAGTATTTAAGTTATAATTTAATATAAAAAGCTGATTACTGTACAAGTAGCTAAATCTCAGTCATATGCACAAGTTTTTTTTTAGGTAAAAGCCTGCAAAAAGTCCACTTTCGTCAGCATTATACACCTGGTCCGGACCAAGCTTCAAATCACTGACAACTTTTAGAAATTTTTGTTGGTAAGGTTTAACTGCTGATTCATAAAAAATAGCAACAAAAAAGTAATAAAATGCTGATTCCAGTATCAGATAATATTTCAATCCACAAATAAAGTCATAGTACAGTACAACCTCAACTTAGCACACTACAAATACTAACCACCAAAAAATTATGAACGACACAATAGGAAAAAAATAAAATCACAAAAATATCTCACACTATAAATAACTTCCTCTATTATGTCTAAACTATTCAAAAACAGAAAAAAATTGCAAACTGACGGCTATGATGACACTCTGCCTTTGTCTACTGGCTGGTTTATTGGGGAGACTGGACTGGTGCAGGGCCGGCTGGACTTTAGAGGAACTACTGTAATTGGTGACCCCTGATTTAAATCTTCCAAATTTACAATTGATTATCAAGCTCTATTAGGCCTACGACAACATTGTTAATTTGTTATATTATACGCAATTTTCTAAACACAAAAAAATGGAAGGCAATCATTGGACTGACTGACAGAAATGACTACTTCTTAAATGGGCTGTGAATATAAATCTTGGGAATATAAATGTTACAACTCTATAACTTGCAACATTTTACACCTCAGAAGTTTGAGCTAGGTGTAACCACCCATTTAAAAATATTTATGATATAAATTTTGAGTACCTAAACTATTAACTATAAAGTTATTCACACATACCACCATAACCTTTTGACCTTCTATAGTACGCGATTTAGTATACTGGAGGTTTTCCGAATAATATAGTATTCCACAACCCTGTATCTCAATAAATATGCATTTTTCCAAAAACACTAAAGAAGAATTTGTGTTTAAAATAGTGAGGTTTGTCTAAATAAATACTGTTGTCCTATAACTCTCAACATTTTTACTAAATGTAATTTTATAAACTACTGAAATCAATCAAATGTCATAAATTTAACAATATTATTAATTTTGTAAAACCAAATAAGCAAAACAACTTTATTTTAGTTGTTTTTTCATTATGAAGTAAGATTAATTGCACTTTTCTTTGGCAAAGACATGTAGGCTATAGACAGTATATATCCTCATTTTCATTTCTAAAGAATCTTTGTATCTCAATGTTTTCAAAAAAATCCCAAGAACAATTTCTGGTTAAAATTATATGTATTATCTAGAAAAATATTCTAGTCCTACATTTTCAACCTTTTACATACCTCAGAAGTTTGACCTAGAGAAATTAAAATATTTCAAAATTATTTTATAACAAATTTCTACATCTTCATGGTATATAATTAGATTAACCAAACTATAAAACAATAGTTCTTCACACATACCACCATAACATTTTTATTATTACACGATTTAGAATATTTGAGGTTATCAGATGAATATAGTATTCCGCAACCCTGTATCTCAATAAATATAAATTTTTCCAAAAACACTAAAGAACAACTTGTGTTTGAAACAGTGAGTTTTGTCTAAATAACCTCTCTCTAGCACGTCTGCATAGCCACTGAAATCAAACAATCGTGACATGACGCGAAACGTAAGTTGTTCCCCGTGCAAAACATACATCCATATATTCCGCTAAAAGAAGTAATCACTTCAAAAATGTGTTGAAACAACAACAGTAAAACAACAAAATTATGCTGGAAATTCAATAAAAATTGTTTGTTCTTTAAAAATTAGAATTTTTCCACTCTGTAATGGTATAATTGATCGTAACCGCACTGGATAATAATTGAAGTCCAGATAAACAAGGATGTATGTATATTTGGGTAATACTTTTAGATTTTCTCTGTTCAGTATGGTTTAGTTTGAGTCAGAGGAGAGTTTAAAGGCTAAACTCAAATGTATATAAGTACTTTATACATTATTTAGCGAAATTTCTGAATAATTACAAGGTCGGCTATAATGGTAAATTTGTCAATCTACAATAAAAATCAATGTTGACTTTTTTATATTATTTGGTAGTTATTTCCAAATTACAATCCCTTTCAATTTAATCTGTACTTTAATTTCTAAGAGAAAAGTTTTTAGTCATCATTTTAAATGGTAAGAGATATAATAAAACTTTAAATGTAAAAGTTGCTTAGTTTAAGCCTGTGCAATTGAAGGCAGTATTTATTTGACCTTGGAGCTCATATGGCAAGCTCTACTGTCCGCTGCCATTTTGTCGGAAGCGCGGATTAATTTTAGCCGTAATGTTATCTCAGCTTGATGTTCAGCTGTACTGGCCAAGATATAAAGTCTATAGCTGGTAAGGCCAGCACCACAGTCCATTAAACATAGCAGTTATTTTCTAATATTCTCTTTGTTTCATAATGAATGGTGAGTTCTGAAATCTATCGAGCAGTTTTATTTTTAAGTAAAGCAGTAAATTTTAAATTAGCCTATTATTATTCTTCTATAAACATTGACTGTGCTAATAAGACGAATGGCATAGTGGGCCTATACACTGAAGTGATAGATACCTAGAACATTTTACTAAAAGACGTGTGCTAACTACTCTTGACTACACAATTATGTATTTTCAAGTTTTATTTAGTAAAAAATGTAAAGACTGAGAAAATGTTAAATAGTTTACGTCTCGGTATAAAATACTGTACGTCTATTTTATATAATTTTATTACATATCTTTGTTGACAATATAGTACGTATAAGAGTTACATTTCCTAATGTATGTTTATCTTTGCATTAGAAAGATTCGTTAAAAATAAATGTTAAATTATTTTTCATTTCTTCTTTAAACATTTAAATTACTATGTAAACAACACTGAGGATATTAAAAACTAATTAGGATCTGGGGAGGCAAACAACAAATATGGCCGCCAAGCTGGCAATGAAAGTAGCTTAGGCTATCTGTACTGGCCATATGAGTTGCGAGGACAAACTGCGGCAAAACAAATGCGAGCTGTCTGCAACCTTGGTGTGGCCAGTGCTGCTGGCCTTTCGAGCGCAAAGGGTTAATAAATACATTTAATTTCAAGTATAATACAGAAAACCTTTCACTACAATTTTTTTGCTAGTTCAAATTTAGATTTTTTCCAGCCTAAAAATATTCTCTTTCTTGGACCCCTTGGTTTATATATATAGTCTAATTCTATTATCCTTAATGATACTAAATAAAATAATGCAAAATCACAACATACAATTCCATTTTTTATTTATTTATTTATTATGTATAAAAGACTTAAAGTATCATTTTTATATACATTAGACGTTGACATCTTTTTGGGAAATCTCTCTACACTTAGAAATATAACTTTGTATACTTTCAAGATTTTGTGGTTTTAATATTTTACTAGCAGTTGGTGACTCCAATAATACTTCCAGAACAGAGTTTTTTGATTCTCGAATAACTCGAGATTCAGCTTGAGATACACTTAGTAACATGTCGAGCAAACCTGGAAAAAAAACAGTCTTAAAATTAAATTACAAATATACATAAATGTTCAATTATTGTTTTTACATACATGTAATTTTATAATATTTAACTTGTTGTCTAGCAAATGACTACTGACTACTTGTTTTCCCAATGACACATCTTAACACCTTGGTTACCAAGTAGCTCAGTGTCTGCAATACAAACTTTTAATACGCAGAATCGACAACGCATTAAATGCAATAACCATAGAACTTACTAGTAATGAAATAGCTGTGTTATTTATTGCTCAATCTCCAACAGCCCGGCATGACTATAATACATATAACAAAATTATCACGGACAACCACAATTTGTCATTTTATGAAAAGAAATCTGATTATATGGGGAAACGATTTTTAAACTATTTACTTGAGGAAATAAAAAGTTAAACTAATTATAACAAATTTGAAATAAAAATTAAGGAGTATGTTACAAACTAAGCACTTTACTCTATTACTGAATTGGTTGATGAAGTCAGAAAATAATTGAGGCAATAGTTTTAAATGCTAACAAAGTATTGAAAATGTAAATATTACTTTTAGGTTAATTTAGGAACTCGTATTTTAGTAGCAGTATTGATGCCATTTATATAAACTTAATGTATTGCATATTGATGGAATAAAGATGATGCTCCCTCCCTCTCTGTCTCAACAGATGGTCTCATATAGCACGAAATAAGCCAATATGTGCCTCTTTAGTTGGCTGCTGGGTCGTTTGTGTGCTGATAAACAATCTTAATCTGTCATGAGGCGATTCATTTACATTATCTTGTTATAATAGTTTACATAGTTCCACTCTGTCCTAACGATATGTTATGATGGTATAATTAAAACTTGTTTCATTAAAATCTCAAAAGTAATAGAATTTCAAGCGCATGCCTCCTATTATTTGGATTTTACCAAATTAATTGGATTTACCGTGCAGTTATGATTCTGTTGACAATGGGTTGGTTATAATCATTTAGATTAATTTGGAGTCCTCTGATAATTTTAAATAAAGTAGGCTATGCATATTTGAGGTACGTGTTATTTGTATTATTTGATATGAAAGGTATCTAATACTGCTCTGGGCATTTTTGTAATGATTGATGCTAATGAACATAAGTACAATATGACAATATGTGAATACAATACACAATACAATACACAACAATACAATATGTGAATATTGTCTAAGTTGACAATATGTGGTAATGTAAATAAAATTGCTATGAGATTACTATATAAACTATGAGACAGTAATAAATTAAAATTGCAGAATTAAAATACTTACCTTTCCTCCCTCGAATATAATGTAGACCCCATTCCTGAAGAGCAAGGCACTGTATTATGCGATATGCTGTGATCTGAGTCTGTTCTGGGGGCTTCTGGCAGAGCATTACAATGATTTTCATTATTTCCTGTGGTTTCCCCATTAAACGAAACCATTTACGAGTAATCTTTTCATATTTTGTGTTTGATTCATGAACCTGTGAGATTAAGGAGTTGTAGTACTTTCTGTCATAAATTCATTCAAAACAATATTCTAATGTTCTAGCTATACATTATTGTAGCATTTTTAACTACAGATGTGGTAAATGTATACTTTATTACAGTTAATTTATGCATAATATATAACTAAAATAGTGACTAAATCTTCACTGCTATTTAGATTGAGAGCAATTAAAATGATTAAGCAATATCGACTTCTACATGACTCAGTTTTTAACTGGCCATGGTAGCTTTGGCAGCTATCTGAAGAGATTTTACCTGACGGATGAGGATGGTTGCTGGTACTGTGGAGAGGTGGATTCAACATACCACACCTTCGTTCTATGCCAATGATGAGAGGAAGAAAGGGAGCTCTTGAAAAACTTTATTTAAAATCATCAACTAGCCCCAGACAGTATTGTGCTCCATATGTTGAAAAATGAAGGCATATGGAATGCAACCAGGAGATTTGTACATGACATTCTCCAGAAAAAGATACAGGATGAGAGGCTGACGGGAGGCCTGTGAAAGGTGTGACAAGATGCCTGTCTAAGTAAGCTTACAGAGGCTAGACACTTCTAGGCTGAAGTAATACTTAAAGTGGTTCTGAGGATTTTCCAACCCCCTGCGAGCAGGTAAAAAAGGCAATATAAAGGGAAGGAGGATTAATCAAGCTGTGGTAGGATATGACAGTGTGGCAAAATATTATGATGTTATCTACTTCAAAATCTAACTGATGACATATAAACTATAATCCGTAGATCCATGTGTTCCTTTGTTGACCACTTGTGACCATTAAGGTTTGGACCAGAAAGAAACTATGCTTCCCTATATGAGTAAATTTAATAAACATTCACTCTGTGATTATGGTGCATTACATTTTACACTGAAGGTTGACCTTTCACGTAACAAGAATGTCCCCAATACAAACACAACTTGTTCATGAGTTAAGGTAATAGAAGAAAAAAAAGCATACTAAGAAGTGAAATTTAAGGACAACCAACATTTGTATGAATAGTGGCTAGAAATTTGCTGTCAGTTAAGCAATCACAAAGTGATTGGCAAGATTTTTGTTGGAAGAGACTGGAACATAAAGTCAAAGTCAAAAATTATTTATCCATTTTTATACAAGAAAGAGTGTATTGAAATTATGTAATTCTTTTTTTAAACTTTGTTTCTGATATTGGAGGGATTGTGAAGGAAATAGGATTTTTACGGATATTTGCTATTGTTTAGGAGTACAAGAAATCAGTAACACTACGTTTCAAGACCTGCAATCTGATATCACACAAAACATACTCAACGTACATAATAAAAATGAAACCCTATGCATTAAAACTGAAGTAAAGATATTAAGTAAATGCTATAGAGAGTACAATATAGTGTGCATATTCAATTCAATTAAATTAGTTTATTACCATTAAATAACATATAAGATACAAAAGGTTTTGTCACATAAGTCAATTAAATGGTAGCACAATGACATAAATAAAATAGTAGACATTTAATTCAGTCTAAATTTGATGTTGTAAGATAATTTATACTGAAAAAATTATTATAATCACTTGGTTGTTTATCAAATGTGGTTTAATCTAAATATAACAATTAATAAAATTAACAATCAACAAATATTGCAAATAATAAAAAATAACAAAATATTAGAATAATTTATGAAATATAAATATTACACCTAAAATATGTCATCTAATGAAACATTGTAGAATTTGTCTAAATTATAAAAAGCTTTTTTTAAACCATTTCTTAAGAACTAATTTAAAACTATTTACAAAGACTTTACATTTAGAGGTAATTAAAAAAAACGTTATGCCAATATGTATGTAACTTCTTTTTGTTTTACTTAGATGTACGTAAATTGTTCATCAATAAGGTTTATATTTCAAGCTCAAAAGTGGAAGAAATGGTTATGAACAATCACTGTATTACGAATAAAGAAGTTGCTGGCATGTCAATTGGCAATATTATACAGTTATCGAAGATGTGATATGAAGTTGTAGCCTAAGAAGTTGTACAACATTTAATCTGAGTAGTTGGTACTTGTATTTCTAATACTTGAATATATCTAAGGATAAAAACTGAGAATGACTGTTTAAACAAAATGATAATATCTTGCAATGTATGTAACATGCTGAAGGATAAATAAAATGTCTTATTATTGTGTTATTATTGAATATACAATGACCATCATGTATGCAGACAATACAGCTCTAATTCTCAGTGACAGCACACCTAATCCTTGCAAGTTTTAGGTCACATTGCAACAGAGATGGCTGTTCAGTAATGCCACAGCAACTATCTCGTGGTAAGCGAGGCCAAATCCAAGCAGCTTGTCATGTGCAAAATAGAAGAGATGGGATTGCTACCATACCTTGAAACTGTGGATGAAGCTAAGTAACCGAGTGTTACAATTGACAAAAACCTCAAATGGATGACAAATCTCATGTTGACAGCCTCTGTAAGAAGCTTGCCACAGGATTCTGTTGTCAAAAGAATTAAGGCGATAACTGATTAAAATAAAGCAACAACTGCTTACTATGCTGTTTTTGACTCTCTTCTTAGCTACTGTCTTTCAGTATGTGGCAGTTCAAGCATGGCAAATATACAGAGACCACTCGTATTCTTCAGAAAAAGAGTATTCAAATTCTGGCAGACTTACAGCCCAAAGATACTTGTCGAAGAGCCTTTATTGAGCTCAACATCATCACTGTAGTGTCTCTTTATAAATACTAGAAGTGATAATATGCACATTGTAACAACTTGACAAGAGGCAGAGTCCTGCATACAAATAACACACACCGGGTTGCAAACTTCAATTTACCAGCACACAGAATGGTACTGAACTCGAAAAAGCCATCTTACATGGGAGCTAAGCTATTCGACATCCTGCCTGAAGAAATCAAACTACTGGAAGAGAAAATCGCTTTCAAGAGGGAGCTGAAGAGGTGGTCGGTGAAGCACCCATTTTACTCCATTGATGAATTCACAAACTGGAGAACTCAATGGGATTGGAGGCTTGAACATCTTGATGAATTTGACCTGTACTTTTTTTCCATAACATTTTGACGCCATTGTAATTCTCAAAGAATGTACACATAAAGATTTATTATTGTCTATTGTCTATAATAACCACTGACTGCCATACACCATCACTCACAAAGATGGCACTGTCCAATATCCTTGAACTTGATCACAAAAATCAACATTAGACTTGCTTAGTTTTTTATCATGTTACGTTCTTTGCTTCAAATTACTGTACATATCCCGCATTATTTCCATACATAGTACATTTAATTACACTTCACGCAAACTGGACTCCCTATGTTATGTTATTTTCTTGTTGTATTGTCAATAATAAAGTTTAAATCTTTACTCTGACTCTTTACTTACCTGTAGCATAGCCACTTTTATGATTGCCTGGCATTTCTTACATGTGACTTACAACATGGGTCAGGTGAACTTTATTTAGACAATTTTTGACCACTACGATGCTCATGGGGCAATGCCTTATTTATTAACTTTTACTCTATCTTCCAATTTTTAAAAAAGTAGTGAATTCACATTTTAATCTTACATTTTAGCTATCTCTAACATAAAAGATTAGACAGTAAGTAACAATAGAGTTAATATTCTGAAAGTTAAATCTGTAATTAAAGAATTACTTACATTAATAAAATTATACCAGATATTAACAGCATTGGCTCTGTGTTCTGCTGAATATTGTGTGACAGCATCCATCAATTTCTTCATCACCAATCTCATAAATTTTTCCCTTTTACCTGCTGAAGCAACTTTGTTAAAGTCAAAAATCAATAGGATAAAATACAATTATTTTTTTTAATTTAAACTAAGTCTTTTATCACATTTTGTTTTTACCATTACAAAATAATTCCCTTACAAACAGATTACTTCTTCACACATCTTAGTAGAAAAAGTGAAAATTTGACATTGTAGATGATACGAGGAAGGTTCTTAGAGGTTATTGAAGATTATTTTATTAATCATTATCATATTACAAATAATTCTGATAACAACCAACAGAATTAATATCTTGTTACCTCTTACATGTTATTAAGGGCCTTCTTGAAATTGTGTCTTCTGTCTGTCTGTGCAATACCTCAATAGAATTGAAACTTGATAAATAGGTTCTTTATGGTCCACAGAAGAACCTAATTGATTTTAAGGTCTCAGTTTAGTCCATCTGTCTCTCTGTTCGATCACTCTTGATAGAAAGTTCTACATACTTCAAACTTGGTACATAAGTTCCCCTTGATCCAAGTAAGAACCTTATTGAATTTGTGATTAAAAAGTCAAAGTCCAGTCAGTCTGCCTGTACAGGTATGTGCAATAACTCTTGATAGACAGTTCTATATACTTCAAACTTAGTACATAAGTTCCCCTTGATCCAAGTAAGAACCTTATTGAATTTGTGATTAAAAAGTCAAAGTCCAGTTAGTCTGCCTGTACAGGTATGTGCAATAACTCTTGATAGACAGTTCTATATACTTAAAACTTAGTACATAAGTTCCCCTTGATCCAAGTAAGAACCTTATTGAATTTGTGATTAAAAAGTCAAAGTCCAGTTAGTCTGCCTGTACAGGTATGTGCAATAACTCTTGATAGACAGTTCTATATACTTAAAACTTAGTACATAAGTTCCCCTTGATCCAAGTAAGAACCTTATTGAATTTGTGATTAAAAAGTCAAAGTCCAGTTAGTCTGCCTGTATGTGCAATAACTCTTGATAGACAGTTCTATATTTTAAAACTTAGTACATAAGTTCCCCTTGATCCAAGTAAGAACCTTATTGAATTTGTGATTAAAAAGTCAAAGTCCAGTTAGTCTGAGTGTATGTGCAATAACTCTTGATAGACAGTTCTATATACTTAAAACTTAATACATAAGTTCCTCTTGATCCAAGTAAGAACCTTATTGATTTTGAGATTAAAAAGTCAAAGTCCAGTCAGTCTGAATGTATGTGCAGTAACTCTTTTTGTATGTTGTCAGATCCTTCGATACTCTGTTGTATAAATTTTTTTTTAGAGGGGAAGCAGATCCCCTTTTAAGCCTTATTCTGCCCGTCCTCATAGGGCCTGTGCGAGGATCTTATCAAACAGAATAATGGGGAGAGCCAATACAGTACAAGTACTGATAAAAAGTGTAAGGGTCACAGACAGGATTCGAACCTGCGTTATCTCTAACTCAGATTCCAAGTCCAACGTCTTAGACCTTAGACCGCTCAGCCATCGGCACTCTCATTATATTTAACTATTATAATTATTTATTTTTTGCTTGTAGAGGGGGACAGCTGCCCCCTCCTCCCCCTCGATGGGTACCTTCATGGTCCTCTTCACGAATGCTGTAAAACATTTTATTATACAGTTCCATATATGTGGTATACAAGAAGTAATAAAATAATAGTGAATTCAACAGCCTTCCAGCACTATGATGTACACAAGCTACTTATTTGTCCTTCTAGACTCTATTGGTTTATTACCTCTGAATTTAAGTCAAGAAAGCAAACTTTGCTAGAAACCACCAGAAGGCTAATTTTGTTTTCTAAAACTTTTGGCTATTAGTTTTGAAGCAAGAATTTCCCTTCTCGCTGGTTGTGCTAATAGTGTAGGGTTCTTACAAAATACACCATTATAATCCTTTAAGATCTTCCAAATATATGCTTAAATATAAAAATTATTCATTTATTACTTTATTTCATGGAACATAATACAAACATTGCAAACATGTAAATGTCACAGTAAGAAATTAATGTTACTACTCAAAATGTAGTTTCAAAACACCACAGTCTAGTTCTTTCCCTTTTCCATAATTTTCAAGATATTACAAAAATAGGCTACAATGTTGCTTAGGATTGAAATTTTGTATTCTATTCTCACCTGGAGTATAATAGTCACTGATGTCAATTTTGGGACATCCATTAATTTTTATTCTTAACTACTCACACTCTGGATTGTTGATTGTTTTAGACCCTCAATCGAACAGAAATTCCCGATTGTATTTCTAGTTACTTACGTAGCATTCAAATCTTGGGGATATTTGACAAATACATGAGTCATTGCTCTTTGAAGTATACTCTTCATTATTTGATATTATTTAAAAAATATTTTCATGCAAATTTATGTATTTAATATTTTTTTCAAACCACATGAAATAAATAGTGTCAATAAAATCATAATTTGTATATCTATTATCTTACTGCAACTTTGATGTTCAAAATTAATCAAAAATGTATAAAAATATTGAATGTTATTGCTTTAAAATATATTTAAATACATATCTTAATATTTTAAAATTAGGTACACATAATTGAATAAAACTATAACAAATTTAATTAGGGTGCAAGGAGGGTGTAACAGCATCAGGGCTACTCCTGGGATCTTTAAGAGCAAGAGATTTCTTAAACCGCCGAACTGAAGCATGCATTGTTGGGAGAGGGTATCACATTGAGCAGCATTTTAACTTTAAATCTTATGTAAAAATACAATTTCTTATCCATATACATCTTTCATTTGATTTAAAAACAACTGTTGTCATGCAAAGACCAATAAATAACAAACAATTAGGAGTTGTACTTAAGAATACATGTTCTACATCTAAGAAAGCATAAACTACCAAATAAAATTGATGTAATTATTTTATTTCTAAACCGATTTTAGCAAATTTGTTATTGATAGTTTTGTCCTTAAATTAGCGATATATAATTGTTCTTGCAATTTTTATTTGGGATTGGTTAACAGTTTTTGGGATATCAAAGTTTTGAAAGTTTTTTATGCTGCCTTTTTGAATTGGAAAGTGATAATAAGTACTTAATTTTTTTTAATTTTCCCTTTAATTAAATTAACATAACTGCCAAGTTTCATGTTATTTGCTCCTGCGGCTTCTGAGATACAATTTTAAAAATAAAAACACATATGGACAGAAGACACTAAACAAAGTGAGATAGGACATGAATATTTTTGCTTGTTTTTGTGTCTACTATCATATCCTGAAATTGTGCCAACCTCTCGTGAAACACCCTGTATATTTAAAACAAGACAGCATGTCCAATGATGACCAAATTACAGATGGACAGTATTTTAGAAAAAAAAAAAAACAAGAAATACAGTATTTTCTGAACAATTGTTACAGGTTGTTGACTCACTCTGCTTGTATAATTGGCGTTTTCCTTCCATTGTAGAACTGATAAACCCAAGTATCTGCAGAGCCAACATGACTGAGTGCCTGTCTGACGACTCAATCCCTCTCAATACTATGCCAAGAGTGTCTGGTTGTTGAGAGAACACCTCGTGTGGAGCAACACTTTTAACACTGCTTTCTAACTTTTCCAGTGCTAAACAAACACAAATTACACATTAATACCCTAAATTATTTTGTTTAAAATATAGTTAAAAACTTAACCCTCTGAGCGCTTTTCATAGCGACTATGACTAATTAATGCCTATTATGACGGTTTTAGATGAATATGTATCTAGTGAAAATGATTCAAGTGACATTGAAACTCCTGATATACCTTCAGACATTTCACTTCATGATTTTTCAAGTGGCAGTGGTGAAGAGTACGAACCGGACCAAAATGAACTTTCAAGCTAGGGGCAAATTATGCCAGTGCACAGTTTGCGAAAGCAAAAACAAAAGGCCGAAGCAGATTTCAGTGCCCTGGCTGTAATACAGGTGTGGTAAAGGAATGTTTTCTCACTTATTAAAACATTTCTGGAGACCCCTTAGGCCTGGGAGAAAAAGAAAAGCATCTCAAAGCAGTGACTTCGAGTAAACACGGGGAAAAAATTGTGTATATACAGTAGTTGTGATTTTTTCAATTTTATAGTTTGGTTTTTAGTTTAAATATAAGCAAAGTGTATATATTTGTGAAGCTTATTGCATTTGGAATAATATGACTATTTAAAACTGTGTTTTTGTGTACATAGTGAAACCTTGAGTAGTGGATGTTAGGATATGACAAAATTTTGAAACTTTTTTTACTTCGGAGGGCTACAAACCTGAACAGGCAGAGGGTAAGTACAATACTGTTATACTTCGTTTATTCCTTATTGTTTTTTTGAATACATTTATATATAACATGAACAATTTAATTACAAAATTGTATTTTATACGGTTTTTTTAAAATAGAACTGTAAAAATGCCAAAAGAGCTGTGGCACTAGGGAAGTGGTATGTGGCACTCTGAGGGTTAAAGAATAGAAAACTATCAAATCTTTGTCATTCAAAGTGTTAGTTAAGTGTTTACAACTGATTTTGAACAAATCAGTGCATTAAACACTTTGAACACTTGCCCTGAATTACGAGGGTCGTTTATTTTTCAACCTCTGATCTCATGCCATGATAGCAAGACACATGGTAAGTCTGCAGTGGTTGATCGCTATCTTCCCTTCTACATTCGTCACTGCCAAGTTCAAGTAGCTAGTTTGCAATGAGCTGCAGTCATATAAACAGGGCATTCTCTATTAATTCATCCTTTAAATGTGAATTAATAAGTTTTATTCGGTTCCTGCAAGCGGAAGGGAGTAGTAAAGCAGAAATCCATTTTAGAATGTGCCGTGTTTAAGGAGATACATTATGAGTAATGGTGTTCTACGTGAGTGGTGTAGGAAGCCAAAGATGTTATCTGACACCCACAAAAATTGCCAAATTTGCATTGTTTGTTGTTGATGCGATTCACGCACAACACCACAACTTATAATGTTTTCTCCGTAAACACGGCACACTCTCCAATGGATTTCTGCAGCACTATTCCCTTGTTTTGCTGGAAATGAATAACACTCCTCAATTTACTTTTAACAGGAGTAACAATAGAGGTTGCTATGTTTATGTGACTGCAGCTCAGCACAAACTGACTACTTGAACTTGACAGTGACAAATGTTATAGCGGGGAAGACGCGCGATCGACTACTATGCACACCACGGACCTGCCACTGACAAGTGTCTGGCCCTCATGGTGTGAGATTGGAGGATGAAAAAAAAAAACGACCCTTGTACATACAAAGACTACCCAGAAAGTAACAGACATTTTTGTATGGTGCGGTAGTGGGTGGGGTTACAGCTGCCATCTTTTGTAAAAACACTCTGGCACTCTGGCTCTGGTATGCATCGAGCTTTAATCAAACGCAGTCTTTTCTCTTTTGCTTTTCTCACTGTGATTAATTCAAATGCGTGCTGCAATTGAAAATCCTGCCACTTGTGAAGTGCGTTCAGTGATAAGCGTTTTATTGGCAAAACTCTATAAACCAATTGAAATCTATTGCCAACTGTGTGTAGATTATGGAAATGGAATAATGAGTGAAAGCTGAGTAAGGCAGTGGTGTATTGATTTCAAAAATGGTCACATCAATGTTCATGACGATAGTTGTATCCGTCGGCCTATCCCGCTTTCAAAATCCAATGACAAAGTTCATGAAAATCGCTGTTTTACAATAACTTAACTCTCAGAATATTTCCTACAAATTTCATGAAGTTTACTTCACGAAATTTGAAGTAAATGGAAGATAACAAAGACTTGCTGCATCGTTAACATTCCTTGATGAATTAGACAAACATGGTAACAAACTTCTCGATTGTATCATTACTGGTGATGAAACATGGGTGAAGCATGTCAATTGTGAAACAAAAATGCAGTCTATGGAATGGGGGCACACATATTCTCCAAAAAAAAAAAAAGTCTCCAAACTCTGTCAGTGAGAAAGATTATGGTAACCATTTTTTGGGATGCTAAAGGTGTGATTCTGATTGATTTTCTTGAATGAGGATCAATAATCAACGTAGAGAGGTACTGTTTTGTAGAAGCTATGGCTAGCAATACAAAACAAGTGTAGGGGAAAATTGAGCTAAAAAATTTGTTTTTCCACGACAATACATGTCCCCATACAGCCATTTGCACACGACAAGTTCTTGAAAAGTGTTTGATTATCCGTCTTATAGTCCAGATCTGGCTCCAAGCGACTACCACCTCTTTCCAGCAATTAAGCCCTGGCTTGCAACGCAGCACTTCAATAGTGATGCTGAACTTCACGTTGTGGTTAAGATCTCAGGTGGCAGATTTCTACAAAGCTGGAATCGAAAAACTTGTGTCAAATTATGATAAATGTCTCAATTTGAACGGGGTTGCGTTGAAAAATAGCCTAAGAGTGTAGCTTTTAAATGTATATAATGAAATATTCCTATTTCTGTTGGTTAATTTTTTATTTCAAAACGTCTGTTACTTTCTGAATAGCCCTCGTATTTCTTTATAGAATGCTAGCAGTTTTTTTTTTGTGATTTTTATAAAATCATAAGTCAAAAGCTATAAAAATATAAATAATATTAATTTATTACCTGCATGTCCCTTGTTTTCTTCTTTTTTTAAAGAACTTTAAAATTCTGTTAAAAATAAAACTATTATAAAAATTATAGCATGTTTTTTTAAGGAAAAGTATTAGTTTACAGATATTTTATTTTATGTGTCATTTGAACATAGCAACTGTCCATTAATGATTATGTACAAGTGTTACAGTTTATTTTTCGTATTGGAATTATGTAAAAAAGGCAACAGCTTCTACTAAGACAACCTGATTCAATACATCAGATTCATGCTATGTTGAATTTATTATTAACATCCCGATAGATAACACAGAGTAAGCAGGACTCATAAAAATAAGGATTACACATTAATCCAGTTGAAAATGTGGATTACGTAAAACTATGGGAGCTGCACTTAATGTGTTAAAGTTTAACTTTGAAAATGATTATAAATACATTTTTTAAATTTAACAAATAAAGAAATAGGTACACATATTTTTATTCATAAAAATAAAATTAATAGGTACTCACACCAAAACAAATTCCATGGATGAGCAACAAGCCACATGATCTCACTAAAATCAGAAACATGCACAAAAACATAAATAATGAATGCAAAACAAAATATAAAAAAATAAAAGACAAAAATGTACAGCTTTTAAACCAAAAATTAAATTTTCTTTGTATTCTTGTATTAATACCAACAATAATCTCTGAAATGATCCTAAATAACTAAAAGAAATCTTAATAAAAAAGAATCATCTTTTAAAAATTGTAACAATTGTTTTAACAGGGTGGCCACTCAAAACCTCTTTTCATATTCCCGGTTTTTTCCGTTTTTCTAGTAGAAAATTTCAAATTCTCAGGTTTATCAAACCAAATAGATAACTGTAATACTGTATTTAACCCTTACGCCAAGTGCAGCGATAACAGTTTATCACTAGCAGTATTTGCAAGAAATGGCACAAAGCTGTGGTACTCTAGCATTTCGTCGCTAGCGATATGCGAGAAATTCGGTGATGATTTATCGCTAACACCTATTTTAAGCTCCTTAGTTTTTATCTCTGTGTCTTCGATGTGTCGATATAACATCGTGTATACCTAATAAATCTCCTTCCTGTGATGTTTATAAAATACATGTATCCAATTGGGAAATACAAAGATAACAAATAAGTACCAACACAGCTATTGTGGGGCAGACTGCAGTCCAGTATATCAGGTCTGAGGTCTAGCGGTAGAGATGAACTTTCAGTACAAGACAATGATATCGCTGGTACACAAGGTCGGTTCAGTACAATCAACAAATAAACCAATACTTTCATCTCAACTCTACTTAATTAATTAATTTTTTTTGGTGGGGAGGGGGAAGCCCAAGGATATCACGATACTTCAAAGGAATTTGCAGAAATGCAGGAAAATGAATATATTTAAAATTACAAATCATTTCTACTTTTAAGTAATAGAAATAGTAGGTTCCAGAATATATTACATTTAAGTAAAAATGTATGGATGTTTATTTACAGAGAATATATTTATTTACAACGACACAAAGTACGACGTACGGATAAATTAGCGATCATCTGTTTAATATCGAGGAGCTAAAGTCCGCACATAGAACCAGCAGACACGCTAGCGTTGAAAAATATAGACACATAAAAACGAACTTCAATTCAAATATTATTTATCATCACGTTATTCTGTTACATATATTTCTAAATACTTTTGATAAACACTAAAAAACATATTTCACCAATCGGTAATTTGTGTACTGCCGATTGTTTTTATGCACGAATAGACAGTGCAGACTCTATCAACAATGCGCCAAAATAAATATAAAAAATACTAATTATAGCTAACTTATTATTATAGCTAATATTATTTGTTAACTTACAGTAGTTTGTTACTTTTGTTATCTTTCTATATTTTTTGATATGAAAAGTACAAAAATGTTATAACAAGACTTATTTTTGGATTCGAGATTTAGATTCTCCGTATCAGTAATGTTGTGAAATCGTGATTTTTCAAGAGTATTTAAAACTTTTGTTGATATCGGAATCGAGTGATAAGAGCCGCAGTATCAAGTATTGAAAACAATCCATCCCTAGTAAAATTTCCAGGGACATTATAAAACTTCAAGCATATCCACGTATGTTTCCCGGAGTCAGAAATTCATGCATAATTCACGCTTTTCCAGATTGTCATCGTTGGTGGTAGCCCTGGTTAGAGTCCCATGAAAGTATTGTGGCTTTCAATATATATCCCACTGACAGCAAATACATGAAGAATGCATCAGAATGTTATCTGCTACGGAAGTTACCGAGGTGTGTTTAGTTCGTGATCTGTAGAATAAGTATCTAGACACCAGTACAGAACAATACCTTCTATATTTGCACTCAGATAACGACCACAATTAATGTTATCAATTACTGGTTCTTAAATGATGTGACCATGATATCAAAACATAACATCACTTTTTTGTTTTAACCTATGTAATTTGATGACAATCTGAACGGAACGTGTGTGTGAGGAGCAATTGTTCATAGACCAACCGAGTAATACTTACATACAAAAACCCTTATTGTATTGCGGTCACTACTGCTCTGCCGCTTTACAGCTTAAAGCGTATACCCATCTAGTGCCAAAGTCCAAAACGATCAGTCGGTCAATTTTAATTGTCCAATGCATTGTTACGATTTTTTTTGGGAGGAGGGGGGGAAGGAGCCTTGCCGCGGCACAGGAGTAGAACTAACCAAGATAAAATCCACTACACTAGTGGAGGTAACCTTAGATCAACTGGCGTCAGATGGAGTTCACGAGCATATGTCGATCTTCATTCACAATTTCACGAACTACGTCGCATAAATACGATGTTTTGAGATTAATCAGTTCTTGATTTAAAAAGCTGTCAAGTTATGTCTTGATTTTATAAGTTCTTGGAGACGGAAAAATTGTTTTAGAAATTTTCCCAGTTATCAGGAAAATTCTCAGCTTATTCCTGGTTTCAGAGTTTTCCCGGTCGGGTAGCCACCCTGTTTAACATTATCTTTCTATATTAATTTTAAAAGTATCATAACCAAGATATATTTCCTCAACTACGAAACAGGTAATTTTATGTGAGATAAGCTGGTGACTCTTAAGCTCAACGCTAAAACAATTTAGTTTTCTAGGTTTGTACATTGTATTTTATTACAATTAGCTGATTACTTACCTAAAACAAAGAGTTGGTGTTCAGTCTCTGAGACTGCTTTTGGACTGTGTAAGGGAGGAGTGAAGGAACGGTCTGGCTGGCTGCTACTGTCAGATACTAAATCTCTGATGTCATCCTGCTTTCTGCCAATTGAAGAAGAATCCAAAGAATCACATGGAGATGAAAGAGAAGATGAAGAAGATGTTAATTCTCTCAGAGAGGAATATTTTTCCACATGTGTATAACATGAATCATTTATGGAGTTAGGAGAATTGAGGGTTTGTTGCAGCTGATCTAAGTATAATGGAGACATCCCCTGTGGTTGTTGTGGTAAGGTAAACATATGTTGTAATCTAATAGAAGGAGGGGCAGACTTTACTTGGAGAACACTCTTTTCCTTACAATCTTCTTTATATGTCTGAATTTCCTCATTACTGAGAATACCTGTAAAAATCAAAACAGTAGGAACAGATTATTCCCTGCAAACATTGCTAAGGAATGATTACAGTAATAATATACAGTAACAAGTTAACAAGCATTAGATGATTTCCTATACTAATTTAATTCACTAAATTTATTTGATAAGTATTCTCTATGAACTCTTTGTTGCATTATAAAACAGCTGTTACTGATTGTTGATCAAACATATGGTTGAGTATTACGTTGATGTTATAAGTGGGATTACTAAATACACAAGTCATGTTTACAATTTTTGAAAAATTTGTAACTAGGCTATTTTTAAATATAGAATCAAAATGACAAATATTTTTTAAATACTACTTAATTTTAAACAATTTGTCTTCTTGAAAATTATAAATACCTCTTAAGGTTTCTATATGGTAGTTGACCAATTTTTGAAAAAAGAATAGTTACACCTCAGTTACTATGAATCATAGAGCAAAACCAAAAAGTGTTATATAGAATTTTCAGGTTATTTTCAATAGCGTTTTCAAGCAACCCAATTTTTCAATTCCAAACTTTTCGCAGTAGTGTGAGAAGAGGCTTTGTCATAGTGTAAAATATCTTGCCTGATCCCTTAATGTTCAAGTCATGAAAAAATTCCGAACCAGCTATTCCCAGCTAAAACCGTAAGTAGCACGGGGGTCTAGGGAATGGACTGACACTTGGTGATCCCCAATGAACTGGGAAAGTACCTCTCCAGGGGTGACACTCAGTTGTCACACAAGACAATATCCAAATCCAACCAATGGTTGAGCTCAAATAAATACTAGTTAAGCATTCGGCAAGAGGTGGCCCTGCTTTTGACTGAACCTCAGGATCTAGGTTAGTGCCCTGATTGTGCACTCTGCGCGGCAGTTGGTTTGGCTTTGGGTGTCTCTGCCTGTTCATCACGCTGAACTACCACCAACGAAGATTCAGCAGTTGGTGGTCTTGATGTAGAGGTCAAGCAGACCAGCTGAGAACGAACGCCAGGTGTTACAACTGATCATGGGAATCAAGGTCCTTCAGGTCAATCTGCAGCACAGTAAAGCTGTGTTCTGTAGACGCTTTTTGGCAGAAGAATTTCATATAGCTCTGATACAGGAACCCTGAATTTGTAAGGGTAAAATAACAGGGCTTTCCATGGCACGGGTCAAAATTGTTAGTGCCCATGTTAATAATGCCAGAGCTTTTATTATTGTAAGTAACAAGGTGAACAGCATTCCTGTTCTGGAATTTTGTTCCAGGGATCTTTTCACAGTCAGGCTGATTGGGGCTGGTACTGGAAGAACCCTGTTGATTACATCATCATATCTCCCGTATGATGATGTGGATTCTTTGAAGAAGAGAGTCAGGGCTCTAGAGAGCAAAAACATGGGGTACTGGGGAGACCATGAGGCTCTTGCACTGTACAACTGCAAGGTCCATATGGCTAAGAGATTAGCCTGGAAGAAACTCTGCACTGAATGTTGTGCAAGGCTTCAGAAACTATTAGCAAAAAATCCCATCTCGCCGCTTGGTGGTCCCAGGGAAAACCAAAGTATACATATTACTGAACCGGAAGGAGTTTTAACCTTTCCAGCGTTATTGACGCGGATCCGCGGAGGGCCACTACAAGCTCAAAACGTTATTGCCGTGGATCCACGTTTTTGCATTCTTTATTTTCTTACTGCTATGTTAGTTGAGTGTTTTGCTGCTAGATGGTTCTAGTAGTCATGCGACATACAGACGGCTTGCCCTGCCTTGAATTCTGTTACAATGGGAGTTGCAGTTGCTTCTAATTGGCCAAACACTGTCTAGCGGGCGTGGCCCCGCGCCTTTCACAAAGTCATTGACGGGAGCTCCCGTCAAGGCATCTAGCCAGTTAGTTAGTGAGAAACGTCCGGTACACGCATTTGTATTTCGGTTATCGCTAATTTTCTGTTGTGGCCTATTCTTTTTAAAGTAAATTATTCATATTATATACAGCAGTTTCCAGTATTTATTTAGTGTTTTTTACCATTATTCGTGTGAATGGCGAATCCAGACGATTCGGAATTTGAAGATTTGGTAATTCTAAGCAATTACTTGGTCAAACCCAAACTTTTTCATATTTTACTACGGTCATAAGGATGTTATTAGAAAGCAAGAAAATAATTCAAGCCCCGCAAGGCTGTCCTACAGGTTGCCGAGCGATAAGAAGGTTCAAAGTCCACGCGATAACAGTGGCTTGCGGGAGCCGCGCGGAATGTCAGTTGTGACAGCCCGCCACTAAATAAACACTCTTTGTCTACTTTTGTATTTTTATAATTTTATTGGTTTGTAATATAGTATATGTTTATCTATAAAACTGTGTTTCATTCCTATACTTACTGAATAAATGATAAAAATATTAGTGACAATTACACTGCTATTCTACAATATTCTCAAAAGTTAAAAATTAGCCTAGGAAATCCAAAAAGGGCTAAAAAAAATTTATTTACCGTTAAATAACTCTATTTTGACATACAGAAACGAAAATAAATTTAACTTTAAACATTGGAAATTTAAAAAAATTGTAACTTTATCAAAGATCAGGTCTGATTTTTCATGACGCTTAAAGGGTTAAAAGTCAACATGGGAACATACTTTCTGGACTGCATCATTTATGATAAGGATCAACTACTCAGCTGTAGAGGGAGACCTGTGAGGCAGATCACTCACAATGGAGTTTGGCATGTTGTGTATTGTCATAAATTTGGTCACTATGGCACTTCTCCCACCAGCTGGTGACGGAATTTCATCACCATGACACTCAAAATTGTGTTGCTGTTGCCATAATACATTTATATACAGTATTACAGTAACCTATAATTTGTTTTAAAATAGACTAGGCAATTGTAAATTTGAAATCTGAAAACTAAAGAAGAAACTGGGAATTTGACAAACGATTTAAGTGGCCACTTTGTAACTTTTTATTTGTTTCTGGGAAGGTTCCATAAAATTGATATAGGCTAGTAAATCTTTATTTCAATTAAAATCAAAATTAATAATTTTAAAATCCATGTTTATGTACAAACATGTAAGTGTGCAATACATTTAACTGAATAAAATTACTTATTAATTCATAAACTTTTGAGTGAAATGTTACTTAAATCTTTCCGACCTCTTACATATTTGAACTACATACTTATGATTTTATTCCCATTGAATTAAAAATGTCTTGCATTATAATAAACATTATTATTAACACAAAGCAAAAAATATACAACAATTATTTTAAAGATATTAACATACTGGCTATGGAAGATACCGTATGGTGCAGGATTATAGTAAAAGCACTCAGTAGAGAGCTGCAGTGAAGGTATTAAGCTCTTACCTATAATGGTTTCTATCAAAGCTATAACTGAGACATAACTATTCTTTATCTCCTACTTTGTTTGAGTTTAATGGTTTTGTACAGTGTAACAGTGTTGAACAGTTTTTAATAACTATAAAAGTATCAAACATTAAATGTTACATGGTGCTTGTTACATACATACGCAAGTGAACAATGTGAATTTTGAGTTTAGCTCCAGAATCTGACGTTGTCCAGAATCTGAGCCTAAACATGACCATAACCAACAAAACGAGACTACACCAATAATTCTGACAAGAGAAACTCAAGCAAAGGTAAACTACAAAGAAGGTAACCGATCCTCTCTTCCCCATCTCACCTGTGCAAATAAGACACTTCACAGACACAAGCAAAACAATAAATTGAGTGTTTCCCTACAAGTCCGTAAAGCTAAAAGAGAACACCATACAATTCTTGAACCAGTTAACACAACCATGGTAATCACCGAATTCCAAAACTCCTAAATTCACAATCTTAACCCCTTGTCTGACATTCCACCATTGCAGTTAAATCAGTCAACATTGTCAAGCCTAAGAGCAATGAGAAGACCATCCATGAACGCAAGAATAAGAGACAACAATGTCTTGAAGCCTTTTTTATAAAAAATATAAACTTTTACAAGGGACTGATTACCCTGAATCCCTCCTCTACTTCACAGGAAACTCCAGTAGCTTCCCTTACACTCCCA
Source organism: Homalodisca vitripennis (assembly GCF_021130785.1). Taxonomy (NCBI): domain Eukaryota; kingdom Metazoa; phylum Arthropoda; class Insecta; order Hemiptera; family Cicadellidae; genus Homalodisca; species Homalodisca vitripennis. Next base: position 171,994,297 of record NC_060210.1, read on the forward strand.
GACAACCAACTCATTCAGCCCAACTCTTTTTTAGACCATGTGAACACAGTAAATCATTGTCTATAACACAACTCAACACTAGATCTGGAAAGCTAATTTTCTTCCACCAAAACATGGATAGAATGGCAAACAAAATTGACTGACTAGAACACCTGTTACACACTACAAATCCAGATCTAGTAGTACTCACAGAACATGGACTTAAAAAAGGTATAATAGAGCACGCTAGACTGGCCAACTACGCCCTAATCAGCTCATATGGCAGAGAAGATCATACTAAAGGAGGAGTTGCCATATATAAGCACAACCAAACTATGTGCAAAACTGTAAGCTTGGGAGTAGAAGAACACAGCATTGAGATGACATGTGAAGTAACAGCTATTAAATTAAAAGTTGCAAATAAAAAGTGCATATGCCTGATGGGGTGTACCAATCACCAGGTTCAAATCTTGACTCTTTACTTCAAGTATTGTCTGAAACTTTTGACAAAGTACTTACTCCAGCTGCTGACAAACTCATTATGGGAGACATAAACATTGACAATCTAGACGAGACTTCAAAAGAAAGGACAGCACTAAATGAATTACTAAAGCAATATAACATCCACAGATTAGACCTTCCACCCACCAGAATAACATTAACATCTGTATCCTCAATAGACATGGTATGCACAAACCTAGACCAAGATAGAATAACAGTTGAAGTAATTAATACAGGATTATCAGATCATACAGGACAATTTTGCACACTGGATGTGCCAAAACAGACAGGGGGAAATACATACACTGTGAAAAGACATATTACCCATAACAATCTTCTGAGCTTAAAACATCTACTGTCTAAAGAAAATTGGGACCCTGTCATCAACTCAACAGGGATGGATGAGGCCTACTCTCACTTTGACACGTCACTCCAATTTGCACTTGACTGGACATGCCCTAAGACAAAAACACAAGAGAAACGAAAAAAGGGCAAACTAATAAGCTACAGCAGGGAAACTGCAACTCTTAAAAAAGAATTTTTAAAAGCACAAGACAAATACCTTTTAACTGGGAGTGAAATTGACAAACAGACTGCATCAGCACTGAAGAAAACATATGACCAAAAACTTAAGTAGTCAAGACAAGAAGCCAACGCAAGATATGTTCACCAAGCAGACAATAAATCAAAAGCAATATGGAACACCATAAACAATGAAAGACAAAGGAAAACTGAGCCTGAAACCACTAAATTAGAAATACACCATGACACAGGATTGCTTACAGATACTGAAAAAATAGCTAATTGTTTCAATAAACACTTCTCAGACATAGCAGAAGAAACACTTAGAGCAAATAACATAAACAGTCTTTGCCTAAACCTTAGCTCAGCACTGTTTGCAATAAAGAGAATAAAGGCTATCAGTACTCATGAGGCCACTAGAATTGCATACCATACATTATTTGAAAGCCACCTACGCTACGGAATAACTGTTTGGGGAAGTTCTTCTGAAGGTAATCTTCACAGAGCTCTTATTTTGCAGAAAAAAGCAGTTAGAATAATGGCAGGACTAGGACCTAGAGAGAGCTGCAGAAACATTTACAAAGACTGGAAACTACTTACAGTAGCTTCAATTTACATACTGGAAACCATCCTGTACTCCATAACAAAAGACCCTCCGAAACAAAGCCATCTGCACAACCATTACACCAGGCAAGCAGAAGATTATTCACTACCAGTCCACAGAACAGTCTTATTTGAAAAAAGACCATCATATGCCGGATTGAAACTCTTCAACAAACTACCACAACATATGAAAGAATATCTGAAGGACCACAATCCCAAGAGCTATGAAGAAGACCCTTCAGAGTTGGCTACAAGACAAGGCTTTCTACACGCTGGGCGAGTTCTTCTCATGGAATGATGAACCTGACTGACTAAAGAATTTTGTTAACAACACTGTAACATATCTTAATGATATTGTTAATAAAGAATATTGTCTATTGTTGTCACAAACTTAACACCTGGGATCTGAAGTCATGTTCGTCTGTAGAGGTCCAAAAAAAGACGGTGACAAAGAAGTTGAAAACTAACTCTACATCGTTTTGACATCTGAGACACCTTAGAGTACAAAATATAGGGTACTCTAGGTGAATAGATACCATTATCTAATGAGGTGCATAATTTCTTTTTGTCTCTTTAAATGAACATGACTTCAAATTCCAGTAGTCAAGTTAGTGACCGTCAGATTCCAAGTGCTGCACTAAGACGAAGGTGAACTGGAGCTAAACTTAATATTCACATTGAATCAATCTTTCCCACCATAGCTACATCAAGTGAACAGTTAACATTTTTCAATAAACCCAATTGTTCACTCTATCTCTCAAATATCATATTATTACTTAAAATTTAGAGTTGATTATAAAATTTCTAAATAGTGTGCATTTGGAGAAACGTATACAAGCATAAGAAAAGTATTCAATCAAATTATGCTGATAAATGAAAGTTACAAACCTGAGTGTGTAGAAACTAAATCTTGAGGAACTACTGTGATAAGGTGGTTTGTACATTCTCTAGAAATATCTGGACATTTCTTTGAAACACTCTCCAAAGCATCATACTTGACTAGGTAGTTGCGGCCATGACTAGTTGCTGCAAGACTATGCAGTTGGTTATAGTGCACTGATGTTAGGTAACTTTCCTTTTTCTTAAAGTCATTAATTACATCTTCCAGTATGCCACAGGAATGGCTTTTCTCCAACCCTAACAGTGAATTTATGCTTAACTGCAAGATCAGCTGGAACAGATTATTTGATATTTTTGTCAGTTATTCGCAACTACATTTTTATAAGGCACTATTAGACAAAACTATGTGTATATTATTCAATTTCTAATTCATAGAAAATCAATTGTTATAAAAGTAAAACTTGATATGTTGGTACGAGTGTCACTACAAACATTTTAAGATTTATAAAGAGTTTTTGTACTAGACTTACCAAAAGTTAGGTGTGATTAAAGTAATCCCCTCCAGCAACAATGCACCTCTGAAGTGGGATTTTACATTTGTTGAAAGAATCCAGCCATTAAATTTTGACATGGATCATAATATTTATGAATCTTATTATCAATTTCAGCTTTCGAAGAAATCTGAAAGATTTCTGATTTTGTCCAGTACAAATACGTTAATTTTAACTTGATTGTAAAAGTTCTATAAAATATTTCTTGTTCTATACATGCTATAACATAATGCAGTAATGTTATAATTTTAGTGTCCATATATTTACTAACCCGAAGTTCTTCGCATTAACATAACCTTATATTTGAGTTGTTCTCTAATTTTATTTTAAGGTTTTCTAAAGGAAACAGAATATTATTTGAGTTAATGAGTTTTTAAGTTATGGAGGTATGAGTTATAGAGAGCTTGACTGTATCTCACATAATGTACAGAATTCTTTCTTGACAACAATCTTTTGTTCTAAAGTATATTATATTAGAAAAACACAAGTGTTTGTAACAACCAAAGGATACAGTAGCCAATTTGAAAATTGGCTTTAAAAAGTAGGGTGTGTACTAACTAGACATAAAGCTGAATTTTAAGCCAAGTCGTGGAAGCAATTAATACAAATACATTTCAATAATTTTAAATACATCTTTTCAATAGTTTATTTGAGATTTGTTAATGGAGAAACTGATTTTTTTTCAATTATGGTAACATTACTAAATGTATAATTAGTATAAAGAAACAATTAATTTACAATTAACACTTGAAAAAGTGCACAGCAACTTTTTTGAATAGTGTAACAATAAACGGTTTGTAAATAAACTGAAGGCAATTACCTCATAAACAAGGATTCTAACAGCAACATAAGTCATGATAGTCTTGAGAACATCTGTAATATCTGGACAAAGCAAATTTTGGAGAGCTTTAGGGCTGCTTGATAACAACAACAACATCTGTAAATAAAAGAAAGACACACTGTTATAAGATATTATACAGGAAGTTAAAATGGTTTTCTGACAGGATAGGAATAAAATTGAGCATAACATAAGTATGACACAACACTAACTTTAAAGGTCATAAGTTTTTCTTTCACTATCACCTGTAATTATATGTAAAAATACATAGTATTCAGATAATCAAATAGGATACTTTGTAAGACCAATTAAAAATGAAACTTACTTTATTCAAATGTTAAAGGAAAATAAGTTACATGAAATTGCCTCTTTACTGGAAAATCACTTTGATAATATATATATACAACGCGAGTTCAGAAGTACCAATAAAAAAAACAAGTAATACAATTTTTTTAACACAATTTTATTTCTGCATGAAAGGTAACCTAACCTTAAAACTATTTTTCGACATAGTTTCCACTGATGTTCAAACACTTGTCATAGCGAGTGATCAATTTGTCTATACCCTCTTCATAGAAGGTTCCCGCCAACGAATTGAGCCACGACTTGACGGCAGTTTTCACTTCATCGTCGGTTTCAAAGCGTTGGCCGCCTAGTTCACGCTTCATGTGAAGGAACAAGTGGTAGTCAGACGGTGCCAAGTCCAGGCTGTAGGGCGGATGATCGAACTGCTCACAACTAAATTGTCGAACCAATATTTGAGTGTCACCAGTGGTATGGAGCTGAGCATTGTCATGGAGCAACACCATTCCGTTAATAAACATTCCTCTCCATTTGTTTTTAATTGCCCACCTTAGTTTTTTAAGGTTTCGCAATACCTTGCCGCATTAATGGTTTCACCTCTTAGGATAAAATCAATCAGCAAACACCTTTCTGATCAGTGCATATGATTTTTTGTGCAGACATTGTCGTCTTGAATTTTTGTTTCTTCGGGGAATGCGTGTGTCGCCACTCCATTGACTACTGTTTCGATTCTAGTGTGACATGACGGACCCAAATTTCATCACCTGTCACAATTTTGTTTAAAAAATCCTCACCATCATCACTGTACCGTGTGAGAAAAGTCAAAGCACTTCCGAGTCTCTTGATTTTGTACATGTCAGTGAGCATTTTTGAAACACATTGGGAACACAGCTTGCGATAACGTAAGCGGTCCGTAATCATTTCGTACAAAAGAGTGTGTGAAATTTGTTGGAAATCGTCAGATAGTGTTGTCAAAGTAAAACGTCTGTTCTCTTGGATTTTTTCATCAACTTCTCTTACCAGATCATCGGTGACGAGAGAAGGCCGTTCGCTCTGATTCTCATCATGCACATTTATTCAACTGCCATTGAACATTCTAACCCACTTTCTCACCATTCCTTCACTCATCACGTCTTCCCCGTAACACCTCGTACATTTTGAGATAAATTTTAGCCGGTTTCACATTCTTTTCGTTCAAAAATTTTATTACAGAACGAATCTCACAATCAGCGGGATCACTAATTGTCTTAAATATCTTAAATGTTCAGAGAAAACTGAAAACACAACGTAGAACAACTAAAATGGCGCGAGTCGATAGCCAGTGAACATGGATTTCTAGTGCATGTGCGCGGAACACTGATTACAGCACTTCAGCAGCAGTAGAATGAAATGGTACTTACTTTCTAAACACGTCTCATAGTATTACTGTTTCTATAGTTTTATTGTTTGTGTATTTTTTTTGTCTGTAAGTAGAAATTAAGAACTAAGTAGGTATTAAAACCGAAATAGTCTAACATTAAACTCCAATATTGTTTTTAATTTAAAGAATACAATACAAGCATAAAACAAATATGAATCGGAGCTTAATTAATTTGAAGAAAATATTGTATGCTGAATAGCCTGAACTACCATTATTTCCATTGTATAAGCATACATTGTGGTTTTTATTGCAATCGATAGAGAAATTCCCTAAAAACGAGATTTATTGTCAGCCATGCTTGTTTTGGTAGAATAAATAATGAGGATATCAAAGGGTCAAAAAAATGAAAAAAAACTTTTTTCTCTGATTATTTTTTCTAGCTTGATACATTAAAAACACTGTCAGACACATAAATAATCAATGTCATGCAACCAGGTAAAGAAATTGAAAATCACCATTTTAAGGACTGTATATTTAGCTGAGGTCGATTTAATATTTATTTATATATCTAATGATTGATTTTAAATTTGTCAAGTTAAGAAAAATATTATCGTTTTATATTTTTACCCCTTTTGATTCCCTCCCATTTTGACCTCTAGCACAACCAATGACCCATTTCTTTCTTAGGATAAATGTCTCCATTGATTTCAATAAAATCCAGGTTATGTACTTATACAATGGAAATTGGCTCTCAACCCCTGGCTATTATGAGTAAAGGAAAAGTATAGAAGTAGTATTAGCGTGTTTAATTTAGATAGGACTAACATTCATCACAAAGCTGGTTGATACTTTGAGATGGGATGATTTCAGCTCAGTGATTTCACCTTTTTCCATAGGTGAAAATATTTTAGAAGGAGATCACTTGGATGAAGACAAGGAGCTCATGACAACAGACTGCATGTAGTTGAAAGGCATTATGGCAAAATGTTATAACAACTTACAGTTAACAAAGTTTGTTAAAAGGTACAAAACAGCCTATTTGTATAAAACTTATATAGCAAAATAGCTCATAAATTATAATTTTTGTAGAAATATAATAATTATTATATAATGACAAATTTAATATATTATTTACTCAGTTATAGTTTTTTTAATGCTTTGTAGCTTTCAATAAACTTGTTAACTGCATTGCCACAAAACTTTGACACAATGCCACTTAACTACCTGCTGATTGTTCTCATGAGCTTCTTGTCACTATCCAAGCGATCTCCATAAAAAACTTTTCAGATTTGGAAAAAGATTTTTTTTGTAAAATTAAAATAGCTCTTATGAATAGCTTTATGAACGATCCTAGCAATAGTTTAATTATACAATAAGAACATCATACAGCCTTGGCTACTCTCTGCTCTTTTTGAGCCAAGTAACATTATTGTTCAGAAGGAGATTGACAACATACCATAATACAGCCTTGTGCTACTCTCTGCTCTTTTTGAGCCAAGTAACATTATTGTTCAGAAGGAGATTGACAACATACCATAATACAGCCTTGTGCTACTCTCTGCTCTTTTTGAGCCAAGTAACATTATTGTTCAGAAGGAGATTGACAACATACCATAATACAGCCTTGTGCTACTCTCTGCTCTTTTTGAGCCAAGTAACATTATTGTTCAGAAGGAGATTGACAACATACCATAATACAGCCTTGTGCTACTCTCTGCACTTTTTGAGCCAAGTAACATTATTGTTCAGAAGGAGATTGACAACATACCATAATACAGCCTTGTGCTACTCTCTGCTTTTTTTAAACCAAGTAATAAATATTAAATAATAAATATTATTTAATAGGAGATTAACAACATACCACAATACAATATTGCACTATTCACTGATCTTCTTGAGCTAAGAAATATTAATTATTTATATTTAGTAAGAGATTAACAACATACCACAATACAATATTGCACTATTCACTGCTCTTCTTGAGCTAAGAAATATTAATTATTTATATTTAGTAAGAGATTAACAACATACCACAATACAATATTGCACTATTCACTGCTCTTCTTGAGCTAAGAAATATTAATTATTTAGTAAGAGATTAACAACATACCACAATACAATATTGCACTATTCACTGCTCTTCTTGAGCTAAGAAATATTAATTATTTAGTAAGAGATTAACAACATACCACAATACAATATTGCACTATTCACTGCTCTTCTTGAGCTAAGAAATATTAATTATTTAGTAAGAGATTAACAACATACCACAATACAATATTGCACTATTCACTGCTCTTCTTGAGCTAAGAAATATTAATTATTTAGTAAGAGATTAACAACATACCACAATACAATATTGCACTATTCACTGCTCTTCTTGAGCTAAGAAATATTAATTATTTAGTAAGAGATTAACAACATACCACAATACAATATTGCACTATTCACTGCTCTTCTTGAGCTAAGAAATATTAATTATTTAGTAAGAGATTAACAACATACCATAACGCAGTCTCGTGCTACTCTCTGTTCTTTGTGGGCCAGGTTTTCAATCATTCCCAAAACTAACTCCAAATCTTCACTCAACTGTTCTGCTAATTGCTTATCTTTGGCAATTCGAATCAACTGCAAGAATAAAACAGAGATCAATAGTTCGTTTTTATAGTAGTCAGATTTGTATCTATTTAATTTAACTAGTAATTTCATTTTTATCTCAATATTGTTGTATTCAGATTGTATTGTAATGACTATATTAAAGTCTTTTCAATGTTTTACAGTGTTACATTTTTCTGCTTTTTCCAAAGTAACCCACTTGCTCTCTACCAAACACGGTAAGTGGAAATGATAAATGCCATCCCTATTGTATTGATATTTACTCCGACAAAGTATTCATTCTTAGTCAAGTCAAATCTCTTTATATAAACACAGTACAAATTTAATAGTGTCAAATTTTAAACTAACTTAATAAAAAATACCTTAGTTTTGTTAATGACAACACAGTATAAATCGTTTGAAGAATATAAAGCTTTGCTTACTGGATAGTCTGAGCTTTTTTTTTTAATTTAAAATTGTTGCTTTCTTTTTTATGTATTTTGGACAAGAATTTATTAATTTAGCTTCCATGTATCTTATGAACTTTATATTCTGATGTCGCAACAATGGTTTATAAAATGTGTGATGCATTCTGATAGCCGATACACAAGTAATATTTGAAGAAAAATAAAATTATCATTAACAGACTCATTAGCTCCAATTAAAGATAATTCTTATTGTTTTTTCTGTAAAATAAGAATTCTGTTTAGATTTTGGGTACAGGTGTACCTCCATAAACATATTTGTCATTTTACATATGCATAAAATATCATTTTTGTAACTGAATCACTACATAGAAAATAAATTTGTTTCTGAGATAGAGCCCTGTGTGAATTAATTCTGCTGATCACATGGTCAATATGACTATTACAGATTATGTTATTATTATTTGATAATCATATAAATTTTGTTTTGATTTATATCTGTTAAATTGTATTAATTTGTGTAAATAATATTTTATTTTTAAATGTTCTTATTTTTTTGCTAAATATCAAATATAACAATTATTGGTTTTTAGCAGTTAAAAAATAAAATCTCATATAAAAAGTATTCTTGAAATTTTGTAATTGTAATTAATGATAAAACTTATAATTCTTGTTTGAATTTTACAGCGATCGTGTCATTTCCAATACGTACACATAATTAACTGTTTTTTAACTAACTTCTGTGCAGGATATTGCATAAGTAGCTTTTATATAGTCGAATGAAGATTTTCAAATGGGAGTTTTGTTGTCAACTAATGTTAGCTTTCCTTTACAGGGATATTGTATAATTTTGATACAAAAGAGAAACAAGGAGATTTTAATTCACTTTATAATTAACACAAGTTTTCAAGAAAGTAAATGTCGTTGCACGTATTGTTCATAATAGTCTTCAATTTTAACATCATTTAAAAGTTTCTTGTTATAACCATTTAGTTTTCAACAGTCAGAATAATTTTTATACATCAAGATATGGTTTTGAGTAAATATTTTTGCGTGAAACATAGTTAAATTACATTTTGAACTTCGGGTCTGTAATAACAGTAACAGGTTGTAACATAACTGGTACAAAGAAATTTTTATGAAGTTTTTACTTCAGTTTTATTTAGCCTTGTTTATAATAGAGAAAATTATATTTTATTTTGAGTTAAATTATAAACTCTATTTTATTTGAGTTTTAAAAAAGTTAAAAAAGTGGTTGTATAAGCTTTTGAGAATAAAATCTAAATTATTCAGCAAGTACAAGGATTTTTTTTAAGTCCACTTTAATGAACTGCTAATTAATAAACAATTTTTAAATTGATTTTAGAAAGTATTCTCCTGTCTATCTACTCTAATAAATATAATTAATTAGATTTTAAACTGGATAATTAAATGCAGTTAAAATAATTTAAAAAAATATGTAAAGGGTTTTTGTGAAACTTGCAGATCTCTCTACAATTTACTATATCTAGAATTTAATATTAATAAATAAAATGATCATTAACCCATTGAGGTAATAGTCAAATAAGCCTCTGCAGTCCTGGTGGCAGCAATTTAATTAGGTAAAAATGTAAGTTTGATTATACTATTATAACCTCTTTTTGTTTATGATACAGCAATGAAATTTAAAACATTGTTTAAACAAATGTTCTTTTATATTATTACATATAATTTAAATACACATGACTCTCTGCTACTGCAGTCAGTACTCACTCATTCCCGTCACCGTATTAATTTTATAGTGCAATGTCATTGTTTGTGTAGTAATGTAATGTCCAAATTGAGTTTACTATAAGAACTGTAGTCAAAGAACCAGCATCGTTAGATAACTTAAGATACAAGTGCTATCTTAGGACTGCTAACAAATCATCTGTATTTGGCATCTCTGCTTCCAACAAAAGCTGAAGCACAGCAACATATCTTGTACTTTCAGGTTCAAGATTGGCTTGGAAATCAAAAAGATCCTTAACAATTGGGCTGGAAGAAAACTAAAAAGGGTTTGGTCCCTATACCAACACGTTTGCCACCAGCATCAGATGCAGTCTTGAAACATATTACTTGCAAATACAAGTAAACGTGGCAGATGATTAGACATTGCTATATAAAAGCAGGAAGGACCCAGCTGCTCCAGCATCTGTCTCAACTGTGAGAGCTCCTGAAACATACCAATTCTAGACATGGCAGAAGAAGATAATGAACCAAAACTTTGTGAGTAAATGAAGGTAACTGTGCATATATTCAAGATTACCTTCTTTCCTGAATGTGAAATTTAAGTAGATAGTTTATACGTTTTATTGACAGTCATTAAATTTATGTATATGTATAAACACATATCCTGATATTGAATTAATTGCAAAAAATAGCAAGTTTAACCAAATTATTATGAAAAAGTAATTAACAGGTGACTTATTTGTTTAGAGACTTCCAAAAGTCTACTCTGAGTAAATGATTAAAATGTAAAAAGTTTTAGTTTTTCTGTATTAAATACGACCTGCACTACAAAATGATGATGTTCTTTTAACTATAAAAGAACCTGAAGGCAGCTCTGCAGCAATCATGGGACTGTCAAGAAGACTCTAAGAAATTGAAGATAGTAATTCAAAGTCAGTACAATGCATACTTGTTGAACGTATTGCACATCTATTTGTACATTAAGTTCTAAATATTTGTTAATAATTAAAAAAAAGGTTTAGGAGTCCACACTTAATGTTTATTTTGAATTTATTTTTGAAAATTGTTGAAAGGACTGTTTGATATTACAGTGTAACTCATTGTAACTGTTTTTGTTTGAGGTTTTATTAGATCCCTGAACACCAATAAAATAGTCATTGATATCACTAATATTTTCCCATAGTCTGGCTTACATTTTCTTTATTACTGTAATTTCAACGCGTATTTCACTATCTTTATTCATTCCTAATTCTTTTTTCATAATAATCCATTCTGCTTTTGATTTATTCTCAGACTTTTGAATAAATTTGTCATTATACTTTAATTTTGCTAATGTAATTACGTTTCTAAATACCTTCCTGTAATTTTATAAATATTGTTTGATTGGCATCTTTCAGATTCAATTGTCATTTTTATTGACACAGAAAACATTAAATTTTTTAATATATAAATTTATTTGTTTACTCAGAAATAATTCAGAGGACAGCACTTCAAATTTTTTTAATGCTAACAACAACGCATTATGGTCTGAGGCTACCACCTCTAGCACCTGACGGTTGATTTAAAGTCAGAAAAAACATTATCAATACAACAATACAAGTAGTAGATAAATATATAACTCTAGTGGGCTCTTTAAAATTTGCCATAAACCAAGGCAACTACACACTTTAATTGGTTTTGTTGAGGCAGGTTTGGATTTAAAACATCATTATTAATATCAGATGCTTTAAAAATTAGCTTTTAATGAGTGGTTTTTCAATTTGTCTAGCAATTTTAAACGTTATCAATGAAAATCTTATCTACATAAATTCCTGGTATTCTGTACACAGAGATAGATACAAATACAATTAAAATCCATAAACTCAATAAATAACCAGTCTACAAAATATTTTTATTAGAAAGATTATATGCAAAGCCTAAATATTATTCAAATGTAGTGATACCTTTCACTTGGTGAAACTTATTTTAACATTTTTTGCAAATGTGCTTTGATGAAGAAATTTATAACTTTATATTACACACTTTTTAAATAATTGTGCTTTTTAAAATGTATGCAGCCAATAATAATGAATTCCCGTTGCCCAGTTACCACATAACCTCCCACATCTAATTCACCTAACCCTCCTAGTGATGAATATGTTTATTATGAATGATAGGTGCATTTGGAGTGTTTCGCTGGGAGTTTCTTAAAAATTAATAAAAATTATTAATTTTATTGGAAATACAATATAATATATACCAAAATATTCATAAAAAACATAAAGAACGATTTTAAAGTAAATAAAACTACTTTCCTTTGTACATATCCCTTAAAACTTGCTCAAAAATAAAAAAAACTGCATTTTTTTACCACAAAAACCACATAGTATAAAACTCACTAAACAAAGATTTGAAGATAGCAAATTTTTTCTAAATTTCATGAAGATAAATAATATATACAGTTTTCGCACAATATTTTACTTGAAAAAACTGTGTATGATGGAAATATTATACACTATGTACATGGAAGAAACCGTTGCATTCACTCCGAGGCACTACTACTATCATGCTTTCTCTTCCTCCCTTGATACTTTGGTCTCCAAAAATGATCCAATTTATGGAAACACTCTCTATGAATACCAGAATTGCTTCCTGGACACTAGAATCGCGATCTTCCCCTTTTTTTGTGTGGCCACATACAATACATAGCCGCTCTTGTCTTCCTGGTAAGCGTTGGAGGGAATGGCCTGCACCAGGATTTGAATTATAATCATCGGGAAAATTGTCTGCACTGATATCACTGTCACTCACTTCACTCATTTGTTCTTCTAAAACATTTCTAATATCTTCTCAACGTAAATCATCCGCCATTTCGAACGTATTACGATCAGAATAAATGAAATAACACCGGTAAACACGCCGACACAAGTCATAGGTTAGTGACTGCGAGTAAAACACAAACAACGTCGTAACAAATACCAGCTATTTGTTTATTCTTTTAACAATTCATCTGGAGACAGATCTAGAGGAAAGAGAAGACATTTCTGTACACAATGCAGTAAATAACGGTCGAATTTAACCGAAGATAGCCGAGCAGCGATGACGAGTTCGAAGGCATGTTTGAACGTCGACGCATCGACATCTATCATTCATATTAAACGAATGAATGTCGCTAGAGCGGCTTCTATCACTAAGAGGGTTAACTATCATAATTAATTTGTTAATATTGATCAATAATATTTTAACCATCAATCATTAGGCCTCACAGATACCAATCTCATCACAAGAGTCGGGAGAGTATGCATGACGAGCAAAGGACCTCTACATATCTGTTTATGTTGGTAAAAATTAGTCCGGACTGGTTACAGCTGGTCTTGTTCCTCAGCCAAAAGCCGAGTGATAATAGCTTTTACGCTGATCGACCCAGTGACAGCCTCCTGTTAACTAGGCTGTTGCTTTGTTTCAGGGTATTAACCATAGCACATCACCAGTAACGATACTTAAGAAGAAATCTGGATCAGTTTCAAGCTGTCCTTCCAAAGCACAAGTTTAAACTCAATGTTCTTTTAGTCTGTCAAATCAGAACTCAAGACTAAACATTTTGCAGCAACCATTTTCACCCCAAAATCTTCAGCTAAAATTTGCTGATCTATCTCTCAGTTATTCCATATACCTCAGACAATTATTGTTCAATAGTCTGTCAGATGTTTTTGGGCACAAGTTCTTGATACTTCTCAACATTTTCATTTGTTTGGGCAGTTGGTCGTTTACTAAGCAGGAAGCAAAATTGTACAATTGCATGTTGTAAACTTAAACTCACTACCATAACAAACAAAGAGGAAACACAAAATAGTTCAGACACAACAGACAAACAGGACAAGTCAGATTTATGGCAAGGGTTGCTCTGAACTAGCAATGACATGAGCTGTGCTACAATCGAAGAATTACATGGTAGACAAGCTCCACCCCAGCAGTACTATTCTGGATTTTTGTACTCAATTATTCATAATAAACTGTAATCTTTATGGCATTTATACTTTAGTTTACGTCTACTATAACAAGGATCTTAGGTGAGACTTGGAAAATAGTTATTGATAGTTTTTAAATTAAGTTTTTGAGCTTTTTTAGTCTTATCAGCAAAACAGTATACCTAAATAGTAAACAATAATTTTACCTGTTTAACCGCAACCTGCACCACCTTGGTGTGAGAATGGAACAAAGCTTGTTTAAGATTAGTTAAGTGTCGTTTCAAGACAATGAATGGCTCCAGTTTATTCAACAAGCTCTCCAACTCTACACAAGCCATAGTAATCCGTTCACTGAAACAGCCATGTTTTTAAACATTAACATACAATGAATTATTAAACATCCTACCTATTTTTATAAAAAAGAATCAGACACTTTGATTCCAAAGCAAGACAGTGTTTAACAATGGCATGGTAGGTAATATATTAGTTGGAGCAGCAATGTTGCTTGATAAATAATTGGCTTCATTGTCAGTAAAAATAAAAGGAAGATACCTTAAGGTACTGAAAGTCTGGTATTAAAAATATCCCCCGTCAAACAGTGGGTAGGGAGCCCACCTGTAGGACATGTTGAGAAAATTACTTCCTAAAATCATACTATAAACCAATTTGTACTTCAATTTTGAATTTAATACCAATTATTTGATATGGGAAGAAGGCATTCCCTTTGATTTTTGCTTCCTGGAAACCAATCATGCATACTTTTGATACAAACTTGGTTGAAAATGCTGAAGAATCACAATGTGATTGTGTTAAGTTTGGTAAGTTGAATATGAAACCTTTATCCTTATAGGACGAGTGTGAACAGCCAGTTTATATACGATTATATGTGGTCACGTACTTGCCACCAAAGTTGCAACCACCGCTTCCCCCATCTGCCCTAAAAGGAAAATTATTTGATGAATCTAGAGATGCCACTTTTAAGATATTTGCGATCTTGAAGATTATAAAACAATACAAATTTAGTTTACTTTTGTCTGGTATTGAGTGATGCTAGTGATCTAGAATATTTTTGAATCACACAGAAATGTCAAACAAAAACTAAAATTTCATAGTTTTTGTATCATTTGATTTATATTATACAAAATAACATAACATTTAAGATTAATACTAAACTAAACACACACATAATAAATTACTATCCTAGTGTCCTCAGCATATGGATCCTATGAACCGTGTAATATATAAAACTTATGCTGACATATTCTAAGAAAATTTGTAATAGCTAACGCTTTATTTTTATAATGAGAAAACTTCAATTTTCATTAATTTTCAGTCTTAGTCCAGCAGTTGTGGAGAGTGGATGTCTTCAGTGCAGTGCTCTTATCAGTGAACCTGTTCTTGTTAGCTCCACAATAGGTTAGTTTTAATTTTGTTCAAACAGGAATTGTGAGCAATGTCAGGATCCTATATTGGAATCCTAAAATTTAATAAAATGCTCTAAGGATGACTGTAGTAGAAAATATTACTACCACTGTGCAGGAATAAGGGACAGTTTTTTCCAAAATTACAGAGGAGGCAAAATTGAGTTGGTTTTGTTTAAAATGTAAGAGTCACAAAATAATATGGTTCTCATAAGCTTAACAAAGCAGATGAAGCAAAAGGTTCCCCCAACCTTAATGAATCAATGGGTTTTCAGGGATTTGATTTTTCAGAAATTATGTCAAGTATTGATAAAAAACTTGAATTGATACAGGGAATAAAAGCTGACATAATTTCATTGAAAAAAGTAAATGAGGCGATAAAGATTAGTCAGCAATTTTTGTCAGATCAAATTGAGGACAGTCTAAAATGCTTACCAGAAATGGAAAAAAAATTAAGCAGCTTAGGAGCAATTGTTGATGCTAAAGGCTGTCAGATAACATTGTTGACCTCTAGAGTAAACCAGCTGGAACAGTACGGTCGTAATAAAAAATCTACAGTTTAATGAAGTTACTGAAGGTCAAGGTGAAGATGTGGAAGGAGTAGTAACGATGCACAGCCTATAAAATGGGTGCGTCTTTGAAAGAGGATGACATCGAAATTGCACATCGTTTGCCAAAACAAGAAAAGAAAAACCGACCAGCAACCATAATTGTTCAGTTCCCCCAGATGGAGATCCGTGATAGACTATTGGAAGCTAGAAAAACTGTTGTGACTAATGCTGAAACTACAGGACTCAAGGGAGGAAGAATCAAGGGAGGAAGAATCTTTGTTGGTGAGAATCATTCCTTTTATCAGAATTTGTTGAAGATAGCCAAACTTAAAGCCAGAGGACTTGACTATCAGTTTGTCTGGTATAGAAATGGATTTGTGCGAGTAAAGAAGGCCCGGATAGCAGAGTTATACTGATTGTAAAAGAGGATGACTTGGAACTAATTAAGTAAAAACTTAAAGTAGCAAAGCTTAGGGCAAAGGGAAATTGTTTGTGAATGGTTGATTTTGTACTAAATGGTGATAGTATAGCTAGTAGTAGTTTTAATGAATGTAGAAACACTAATAAGATATAGTAAATTAAATAATTTTTACTGAGAGTATATCTATTTTACATTTAAATATCGCATTCCTGAAAAAGCACTGGAATGAATTTTTAATAATTTTTCAAGAATACATTAAATTTCTGGATGTAATTGTGTTTTACAAAGATAAATTTAAAGGAAAATTGAAAGAATTGTTTAACCTCAATGTTTTTGAAAACTTTTTTTTTAATATAAGAGAAAAAGGGAAGGGGGAGGGATTTGTATTTTTCGTAAGAAATATTCATATGGTTAGCCAAAGCATAAATCTTAAAAACACTACTTTTGAAGGAATTATATTGACTAAAAATTTTAAGAATAATACATAGCATGTCTGTATGTATCTTAGCTATGTACAGACCACTCTAAAACTAATATTAAGGGTTTTTTAGAGGAATTGAGTAATACAATTGTAAGCATGTAAAACAGGTATAAGTATGACAATTGGAGATTTTTAACAGAGGCTAAGGAAAAATATGCAAATCGATTTTAACAGTCTTATATGGTTGGTGCCATGACAATGGGTTAATTATAAATGCCGCTAAATCAAAATTAATGCATATACACTCACCATCATTTAAATGTAAAATTGTTGATATTAAACATCATGATTATAATTGTTTACATGCTAAAACATGTAATTTTATTAATTAATTGTCAGTATAGTATTTTATAAAATGTTAGTTTTTAAATATTTAGGGGTACTGGTTGATCACAATTTCAAGTGGGATAGGCACATAGAAAGTATGTAAAAAGGTCAGAGTCTACTCTTGTAAACTATACTACTTAAAGCAATATCTACCCTGAAAAACACTGTTAACAATATATGATGCACTGTGTGAATCTGTTAAAATATATGGGCTCAGAGCTTGGGGAAATGCACCCAACTATCATTTAAAAAATATAGAAAACCTACAAAAACGGACACTTAAATGTATTATGCCAAATAATTTGAAAGTTTTACCAGAATATGCTGATGTTTTTGAAAACTTAAATCGATTACAAATAGAAAAATTGTTTAAATTTTTAATAATTAATGATTATTTAAGAGTTGACACTTATAAAATAAAAAACACATATTTACTCAGTCAGAAAAAAACTATCTTGTTTATACCTTTTATTCAGCAACACATATGGAAGTAGAACTCTGGAAGTTTATGTGCCTATAGTTTTTAACATGCTTCCAAACAATGTTAAAAATGCTAAGAGTTGTAAATTATTTAAAAATTGCATTACAAGAGTTGTTATGGAAAAAATTAAATTAAATATTACTGGTTGTTGTTATGTTTCTTTGTAGCTGTATTAATCAGTTTTTTTCCCCAGGGATCATATTATACTAAATGTATCCATCCATTGTACATATTTATATTAATTGATGTTATTAATTTTTGATAGTTTTTGTGACACACACACACATTTATTTTGTCGTTCTTTGAATAATTTTATCTGTAATTTAAACATGTTTTTGGGTATATTTTTACTAAGTTAAATTATGCATATTTTATATTTGTTTTGTTCTGTTTGTTGTTTATTGTTATCCTTGAGTATTTATTTATTGTTGTTAGGGATTAAGTGTTTTTTTTTTTGTAATTGTTAGCTATTGCTATTGTTTTTTTTCGAGAAATGTTTGTATGTTAATTTGAAATTTGTATTTATTATTTTTTATATTGTAACTGCATTATTGGTGAGGTGTAATAAAACTGCTTGGACTTGACCACAAATTAATTCAAAGCATAGAATTAGTAATTAGTGTATTTAGTGAAAATGCAGACAAAACCCACTAGGGTTTTTGGATTTATGAATAAAATGATTTGTAATTGTTATTTCAAAGAATAAATTTAAAAAATACAAAAATCAATAAACACATGGATTATGAAATATTTTGTTTTATTTTGAGATCTTACTGCTGTTTTTATTTGCATTAAATATAAATAACAAAGTGTTTATAATAATGGGTCACTTTATTAAATAGCTCTTTTTGGTATTTATATCCATATAGATAAGGGATAATCCTGATTATAATTTTTTTAATCTGGGTACGAGCAGGGCTGTCGGACAGCTATGGAAAGTGTGCACTGTGGGTGTGTTAAATCGCTTCACTGTTGCAACAGCTTCAAGTTGCGTGTGCTGCACTAGTTCCATGACACTTGTCTTAGCACACTGCTCACCAGTCACTGATTGCGCGTTTGTTGTTCATGCCACTAGATAGCACATTCGTCGAGGGTTTCAAACAGAAACAGCTTTCAGCATTGGGTAGACAGTTCATTTTTCTTAGAAAGTTTCATAATCAAGGGTTGTACTGACATACAAAATCAATTTTACAAGAACATTACAAACAAACTTCAGAGAACTGTACTTTGTATCAAAACACATTTGCTCGATACAAATTTCTCAGAACTACCAATGAAATCAGAAACAATCATAGAATTGGATAACAAATCTACAAGGAATTGCTAGTTCTTGAAATTTTAAATGTATGAGACCTGGTTGTCACCAATCATTAGTTAATGATTATATTAGAGACATTACAGTCCTTCACACACCTAATGATTTTGTAAAAGACAGTGCCAGATTTAGAGAGATAGATGTTCCTAATTTTTACAAATCATCATCCCTCTTGTTTCTCTACTCATCAGAGAAAAAAACAGTCCATTTACTAATCCACTAGTAACTTTTTCAACCTGATAAAGCAATTACCCATTTATGCTAACCAGACTTGAAAGAAGGGCAATCACCTAATGAGCTAACATTTTTCCATTCATTACAGATCAAGTGACAAACATCAGAATGTAATGCTTTACCCTGTGGTCCTGACTTTATATTTGACAACTTAGAAATGGTGTAATTGGATTACAGAAGAACTAATTGATAATGTTTTTAACTTTCTGATAGGTTAAAGCATGTACCTGAAGAAACAAACAAGGATCACATTTTTCAAAATGTACTTTTCTATATGGCACATGGTTGACCATATTCTCTTCCAAACAATGATGTTAAACTGTATTTCAACCGTAGATATGGTCTTACTGTACATTATGACGTACTCATAATTCAATGTGAGTATCCTCATATTGTAGTTTCATCAAAGCTTAAAAACATCTGTTCTTTAATTACTTCCATACCACTGACTAGGGTATTGTTCATATGAAGCAAATGGCAAGACAGCATTGTTGGTGGTTTCAAATGGATCAAGACATAGATGAGCCTCAAAAAGTCTTTTACTCAGTGTCAGTAAGTCCAACCAAGACCAAAACAAGAATTCAAGGATTGGCTTTCTCTAAAAAAATCCATGGGGAAAGAATTCATATAGATTTTGCTGGATTATTCTGGAATAGTATGTGGTCGATTTGATACTGATGGTTTTTCAAATTTTCTTTTGTTGTTAAGATGAATAATACTATAACTGAATTAACAATCAATTCCCTTTGTCAAGTATTCTTGTTTGAAGGTCCACCAGACACGCTTGTGTCAGACAATGATAATACACAAATATTAATTATATAATATGTTTTCTCTTATTACAATGTAAATAAAAAGCTGGTACAATGTCCATGATGAAAACTACATAATGGAACATAACTTACCTTTAAGGACTTCTGTGTTAGAGCTGGAATTTTACATTTGAGGATTGCCTCATTTCAACTGTCGAAAGATACCATTTTGGAATTTTGCTTATAATTTCAACAGTGTCTTTTCAACAAAATCCGTCAAAACACAAGTACGCATGATTACTTAAAGGTACATGTTCACAAGCTGGGAGCAACAAAAATTTCACAGATGAGAGGCATAAGCTGTTTGTTAGAATTGTAATAAAAATAGCAAAATAGTTGCCATCTTGAAAATTTTGCATAACTATATTGGTGTTTTTATTTTATTTTTTAATTTTTCATGAGGTGCCATTTTGTAAACAAAGCAAATCACAATTATGTTTTTGAATTTTTCCTCTTATTTTGTCATAATTGATGTGCAAAGTTTGGTATCTGTAGCTTTACTAGTTCTAGATATAATAATTGTTTTAGAAAAAATACAAAATAGCGGCTAGTGGCTAAATGACACATTTTTTTGACCAATGTTAATAATAGGACATTATTTTTCTGGAATAATGAGTACTAATAGCCACAGAAGTTTGTGACAACCCTTTTGAGAACATCTTGTATATATATAAATAAATCCCCTTCAAATATATAAAACCAAAATGAAAAGAATGAAGTTAAACTTTCTGTACATTTTTGTACATTTTCAGTCTAGGCTACTTATTCAGACATAAAAGTGTATAAATACAAGTTATTTACATAAACAAGAAAACATCACTCTCACTGAAAAATAAATAACAAACAAATACTTCACAGCTGATGTTTCATCCAAAATGCCAAAGAGTAAAAAATCAAAATTGAAAATTATGTTGTTTTATGACTCAAGGTGGTTTTGAAAAAATATCTTTGGTTTCCGCCTGTTCATTGTAGAACATGAAAATCATTTTTATTATAGGATTTATTTTGTTATATTAAGGGTAGAATTTGGAAATGGTTTATTTTTGAGGAAATGATTTGTTATCATTAGATTTTCTCTACCTGCTAAATTTATTTTGTATGATCGACAAAAATGTTTTTATGATTTTTGTTAAATCCTTTGGTTGAGTCTGTGTGTAGTAATTGGTAAGTTTCATTGTAATTGTTTCTCTAATTCATAACAGTAGTCATTTATTAGTATTAGTTTTACACTTTTACTACCCTTATCTGAGCAATTTAATAGCTTTTATTTTATATTTTTAATTTTTGATGAATTTTGAAAACATAAACTTGGACAGATTGATTAACTATTCAACGGGATGATCAGGTGATGAAGGTGGGGGCACCCAATCACTTGAGTTATTGCCAAGTACATGTATACCAGAGGGTTGAGATTCATGAGTTGATAAATAAGTCTCTTTGATGACACACATATTTCATCTCTATAAATAAAAATATATAAATAAATACAAACCTTGTGTCAAAATTCCTCGGGTTTCACTGAGAATTGAGTTTTTGTTCCTAAAATGAATTGTTGTTTTATCGCAAAAATCAAATTTTAATTTTATACCTTAACATTTTTCTGGTACCTGAATGTGAATATTTGTTTATACTACAGTATCTAACATCATGGAAAAAATATACATGTTCTACCTCACCTCAAATGCTCGTAAAACATTACTGGCAACAACATAAAACGAAGTGTACTTCTTGGTGTAGTGTTGTGATCTTGGGTATTAACCCTCTGAACAGTAATCGCAACAGTTACTGCACTAACAGACACACCTAACAAGATCAATGTTGAGTTTTTGTCTTTATCTTAAAGCAGTATGAACGTACATGTTAATTTACTTATTTTTAATCTACCCAACAATTTTTTGGTAATTTTTAGAAGCAAACTGATTTAGTCCTAATCACACCCACTAGGTGTCAAAAGCATATTTTGAGAATAATGTGTAGCGCTAATGGAAAGGGCCAGCTAGCTCCCACCAAACGCTAAGCTCATATCAGTTCAACTGTTTTATGGCAACCAAAAATGTACCTTGATTAGTGTTATGCCCTTCATGAATAATAAATTTATATTTTAGGACAAGACTTATATAATGATCGGAAGAACGTGTTTAGGAAGCTTCCAACTGGTAACAACCAAAATTGGGGTTTTTTTTGTAAAAAATTTGTTTTTATATATAAAAAAGTGGTTAAATGACGATTTTGTCACAAAATGTTTTTGTAACAACACAATATGAAGTATCAATATAAAAATAAAAAAAATATATTTCACAAATTTTTAAACTGACTTTTCGGGGCCTATTTTGAATTACTGCTCGGCAGGATAAAGAGTATATGCTATAAGATTAGGTGATAGTGTGTGGTGATGGCAGAATCCCTCAGCAAATAACCTATCCAAGGAATAGCACACTTTTTTGCTTCACTTGATTATCTACAATAACTGCTCCAGGCTTACATTGTGCTGCCATCTACTTCTTCTACTGGAAGATTTTTTTCTTCCATTCATTATACAACTTGGCCTCAGAATTTAATTATCAAGATGGTATCTTCATAATTTTATACCTATAACTGACTAATTTTATATGATGTTCTGCATGATATCAACCGATAATGATTTTAATAGAAGTTTAAAACATCTATTGGAACTCACCTTATATTTGGATTTGGCTTTCTTGGAGTGTAAATTCCAAAAAATGGCATCATTTCTTTTCCTTTGAATACTTACAAAAATTAATTGCTTCAATCACCCTGTAATGCCACAAATTAAAATTAATACAGCATGAATAATAATAATAATTTTATTGCTTTAGAACATGTACATGTTATAGCAATTGTCAAGGAAGAAAATAGGCTAAAATTTTGGATTCATACATGACATCTAGGTTACTTTCATACATACAATTTATTCCATCCATCCTACATGCTCATTCATTCGAATTTCCCACTCTAGCACCAGCGTCTGTCAGCCAATTATGTGGTCACCCAAACATGTGCCATGAACTCGTCTGTACTGTAAAAAGCTTCTGAGAGCAATGCAGTTTTCAGACGAGTTTTAAATGCCTTAGGCATGTGAAGGAAACAGGATTTTTCCGGACATTTGCCATCGTTCAGTGAAACAAGAAAACAGTAACACTGGGTGTTACTGTTTTCTTGTTTCACTGAACGATGGCAAATGTCCGGAAAAAATCCTGTTTCCTTCACAATCCTTCCATCGTCAAAAATAACCTTTAAGCCTTAGGCATTGCGGCACTTTTTATAAATTCGGCAGTTTGTTGACAAACTGAGCTCCTGCCTGAGAAGGCAAACGCTCATGTACTACCGTCCTGTGTCTCCCAGTTCGGTAGTTGTCCCTGCCTCTAGTCTCATATGAACACTCATATACACATATCACTACCTCTGATGTGATTGCATTTTGACTTGAAAAACAGACGTCTCTAAAATGTAGAGGCAGGGTAATGTCAACAGTTTCAGATTTCTGAATGCTGGTCTGCATGACACTCTCCATTGTAGTTTTGCAATTGTTCGAACAGCTTTTCTTTGGAGTGTAAACACTCTAGAGAAATGTATATTTGCACAGCCTCCCCACAAGACCACTCCGTATGACAGGTGGGGGTATATCAATCCATAATACACCGTCATCAGTACCTGAGTTGGACAGTATTTGGATAGCTGCCTCAAAACATAAATGCCTGAGGACAATTTTGAACAAACGTTGTCTACATGACTATCCCATGTCAACCCTCGATCAAGGTGTATTCCAAGGAATTTAGTTGAGTAGACTTCTTCGATCTCAGTCTTCCCCAACATCACTATAGGACTTTGATCAGAGACGGTCAGCCGCAAACAAAATTGAACAAACACCGATTTTGACGGGTTTGTTTTAAGATTGAGCTCATTAAAATTGAATTAAGTTGTTGAGCTCAGTGAATGTTGTCATTTCAAGTTGTGTGTTTGATTTTCCTTTGAAACAGAGAGTCGTGTCATCGGCATACTGGACTATTTGTCCTTGGTGCAAAGATGAGCCAGCATCGTTGACATACAATAGAAAGAGTAGCGGACTGAGAATATAGTCCTGAGGAACCCCACAACCCAGCTCACCACCTTCCGACCGTATGTCAGAAATTTTTACGAATTGTGTTCTATTACTGAGATACGATTCAAGCCACAAGAGTGGCACTCCTCGTATCCCGTAATACTCCAGTCTGTGAATTAGGGTGTTGTGATCAACACAGTCAAATGCTTTAGATAAGTCAAGAAACACACTAAGTGTGTCTCTGTGACTTTCAATTCCTTCTACTATCATCTCGACCAGCCCAACGACTGCGTCTATTGTCGACTTCTCACTTCGGAAACCGAACTGGTTTGATGATAGTAAGTTGTGTTTTTCCAAAAAATTCAAGAGTCGACTGAGAAAGATCTTTTCAAAAACTTTACTGAAAACTGGTAAAATTCAGATGTGACGATAATTTTGAACTAATTTGGGGTCACCTTTTTTGAATATCGGGGTAATTTTGGCTTTTTTCAGAGAAGATGGAAATATTCCTGAGCGAAGAGAGAGATTTATCAAATGTTCAAGAGGCCTCAACAGGTGCTGAGCATATTGTGTAAGAAGCCACGTCGAAACATGATTCAAATCGTTTGATTTTTTTGAAGGAAGATCTCTCATCACTCTGGCAATTCCCTCTTCTGTAGTAAGAGCCAGAGCCATGGAAGCTGCTGGTCTCTGTACCAAAGTGGAATGTGGCTGATGCTGCTTTGGACTGGAATCCTTGGTAAGCACCAACCGAGGTAAAGAAAATAGAGGTAAAGAAAATTATAGAAATATGTAACATTTAAACTTATAAAAACTGCTTGTTATTTAGCTCATTTTTCATTAAACCTTTTTTCAAACTATAATAATTCAAAATGTGCATAGAATATGTTTTGATGCAACTGCATTATCATTAGCTTATCTCTCAGGTGGAAGTCATTGATTAACCAGAAGGCTTTATCAAGTAAATTAACACTTTCACTGCAATCAGTACTCGACAACATCAAAGGCCCAAGGGCCATGTTGCCGGTGTATCAGCATTCCACCAAAAGTTTTGAGAAAGGCTCTTACTATGTTTGTAATCCCTGTATAACAAGCTGCCTCAGAGCTTGCACAACAATATGAAATTATTTAGTTTTAAAAGTAATAAGTAACTAATTTTTAAAACATACTATGGAAACAAGTGTTTTTATAATCTGAAAGATCTATTTTCATATGTATATATTAAAGATAAAAGAAACTTTAGATGAATATAAATAATACAATGTGTATCGTGTGTTTTATTAGTTTTACTACGGCATAGTATGTTGGTATCTTCTGTGTTAATTATATAAATACTGGTAGTTAACTGCGGCTTCGCACACAATTACATAGCCCTTGCATGTGTAAGAGCACATCTGGTTCTAGTTAATTATATTTCCAAGGCCATTGTTGAGTTTACCTTGTCACAATCAAAAAAAATATGTCAAAAAATGTCTATGGCCATTGTAATTTATTCCAGTATTAGTATTTTTTTTTTTACAATAGTTGAATTTGCCTTATTTAAGTCCATAATATAAGTCAAGACAAAACAAGAATGTCTTTATTTTCACATTCATCAAGAAGGAAATGGCATCAAATACATAGTATCTTAAAATTTTTCCCAGGTTTGTTATCATTAGCTGCCTAGGTCTTCACATTCTCTGCGAGTCGGCTCTCCAATTCAAGAATTCTTTTACTGAGTAAAAGGATCTCTCTTGGAACCAGGAGTGCAGGCTTTTCTTCAACTTCCTTCCTTCCGTTTTCTTCAGCTCATCAGGGAGATTATTGAAGAATTTTGCTCCAGCATAGGTTGGTTTTGTTTCAGAGAGAGTTAACTTGTGGATCGGCGAAATAAAGTTATTGGCATGCCTAGTATTGTAAGAGTGAATGTCTTGGTGCTGTTGGACATTATGAGTTGTAGCTATCACAATACACTCTACAATATAAAGGCTGACTACTGTTGATAACCTCCACTCTTTGAATACCCCTCTACAGCTCTCTCTAAATCCCAAGCCGACCATGATTCTTAGAGCCTTTTTTTGAAGAATGAGGATTCGTTGGAGATTTATTTCAGTTGAACCACCCCAAACCGCTAAGCCATATCTCATATGGCTTTCAAACAGAGCATGATAGGCTGTTATTGTGGCTTTTGTCGTGCTTTTAGCTTTTGTCTTTTTTATGGCATAAATTGCCGAGCTAAGCTTAAGGCATAAGTTATGAATATGATTTAGCCAAGAGAGTTTGTCGTCAACAATGATTCCAAGATAATTGGTTGAGCTGACAGATTGAAAATTTGGTAGATCTGAAATGTCATCCTTCTTGTTCCCAAATGAAATTTGTTTTGTCTTTGATTCATTGAAAACCAAGTCATTGTTTCTACAGTAGTCCATAGCAATGTTAACAGCAATGTATGAATTTATTTCTAGATTTTCCACTGAGCTATTGGCAGTTAATAGCATAGAATCGTCAGTATACATGACTAAATTACTATATGAATGTAAAACCTATGGAAAATCATTAGTAAATAATATAAAAAGTACAGGCCCCAAAACAGATCCTTGCGGTACACCACGGTCCATTGACAGGACCTCAGATCTTGAAATTGTAGTAACTCTTTTTATGGTCTGAGTCACTTCTACAACCTGGTGTCTTCCTTCAAGGTATGCTGAGAACCATGAAAGTGCTGTTCCTTGGATTCCTAGATGAAAAATGTTTCTTATAATCAAGTCATGGCTTAGACAATCAAATGCCTTACTCAAGTCAAGCTGCACTCCCACTACAGTATTTCCAGCCTCGATATTGTCAACAATGTGCTCAAACAGAACAACTATTGCAGTCATGGTGGATCGTCCCTTAATAAAACCATGCTGTTTCTCTGTCAAAAGGTTGTTTAGTTGAAGAAGCTTGAAAAGTCTAGAGAGTACAATTTTCTCAATGATTTTGGATTCAGTTGGAATCAAAGATATTGGCCTAAAATTTTCTATGAGGTGTTTACTGGATTTTTTGTGAAGAGGGATAACTTTGGAAATTTTCATGCTTGAGGGGAAAGTAACATGCAGAAGAGACAGTTGTGTGATATGAAAAAGCGGTACCTACTTCATTTTTACAAAATTTTTGAATTTTTGAGGATATTTCATTTAAGCCAAAAGAGGATTTTGTTTTCAGTGAGTCTATTACTTTACTTATTTCTTCAATTGACGTAGGTTCCATAGAGGTCAGTAGCATTTCAACAGGTGGGTTCTGAAAAAATTGCATTGTTGGGTTGATGCACAGGTTCTGTTTGAGAGTTTCATCAGCAATAGTTAAGAAATAGTTGTTAAAATGGTTGGCTATATCTATAGGGTCGTCAATTTTGTCTCCGTTTTTAACTATGAAGTCAAATCCAGAAATTGTGTCCTTGTGCTGATGATTTCTCTCGCTGTTTATGATGTCCCAAACAGCCTTATTTTTGTTAGCAGCATTGTCAATATGAGCAGCACTAGCCTCTTGTCTTAAGGTCCTTAGTTTTAAGTCGTAAGCCTTCTTTAGCTGCGTAGAAGTTTGTTTACTCTCTTGGCTGCCAGAAAGACAATATCTCTCATTTGCTTTAAGAAAATCTTTCTTTAAGCGGAGAGCTTCTTAGTCATAGCACGGTCGAGCTTTTGGTTTTGCCACAACTCTGAATTTTTTGATTGGACAAGTGAGATCTAAAAAGTATGTTATTGTCTCCTAATATTGTCTGTAGGCCTCTTCCACACTATCTTGTTGAAGTACATTAGTCAAAGATTCCTCAGCCAAATATCGTTTGAGATTTGTTAAGTTCTCTGGACTTACATGTTGATGAAAGGAGGTAGTAGTTTTTTTTTTATTCAACAGACAGAGGCAGATAACAAAGTTGTCCGAAATGGTCACTTATACCAGTATGGAGAATTTTCACTTGAGATTCATCAATTTTAGCATTTGTGCAGATAGCGTCTATGGAAGACTGATGACCTTGATATACTCTGGTCGCTGAAAGTTGGAGTCGTGTCATGTTATGGGACAAAAGAAATTCATCAAACATAATAGTTTCCTAGTAGGTCTTAAAATGTCAATATTTATATCCCCAATCAAAATAACTCTGCTGTGAGTCGGAATGTTATCCAGAACTTTATGAAGGACCTCGATAGCTTCTGCTGTGATGTTAATCAGATTATTAGGAGGCCAATATATACCTATCATACAAATTTTTTATTTTTTATTATTTCAACGGCATCACCATTTCAACAAGTAAGTTTCAATTTTATCTACATGCATAACAAGTGACTAAAGAAACTAATTAGTAGACTAAAACAAAAAAAATAGAATATGCAACCAGTAAACAAAACAATAGATACATAATGAAACAAATAGATATGAATTATTGTAAGATGCATAACAAGAAAGTATAAATAGATAACAAGTCATGTGTAACAATAAATAGATAAATATATAACAATAACAAAGAAAGATGCTTAACAAGAACAATGCAAAACAAGAAATGAACTATGACGTAGGTAACAGTTTTGACAAACAAGTTAAGTGTGATAATAAAATAAAAGACTCAACAAGAAATAATGACACCAAGATCAATGCATAACAAGAGATAAACTATGAAGTATCAATTTAACTAATATAAAGGGCAACTGTGAAAAAGTAACTAATAATTAATACTGCTTAACAAGACAAAAAACAATGCATAAAATAAGGAAAAACTGTTGGTAAAATAAATAACTAAAAAAGCTATAAAAAACTAATTATATCAACATCCTTATGTGAGATAAATTACACTAATATTACATGGCAAGATTAGTTAAATGACAACAAGAAAAACAAGCAACTAGGTAAAATTTAGGATCCATCAAATCACGTGACAGGAAGCACCACTCAAAAACTTTCTGTGGCCCTTTAAAGGCGCCACAATGAAACACTGAGACACAACACAGGCAGGGTAGGTGTAGAGACGAGCCAATAATAATAACAGCTACAGTGATGCAAGTCGACTTTTGATTGCAGATGTGGATGCGATAAAGATGTCAAGGGTGGATGGAATGTTGTTCCCTAGCCGCTGAATCCTCAGCATTGGGCTATTTGCTGCATAAGAGGAGGAAGCTGCGACCTTAGTGAAAGAATTCATGGCTCTGGTTCCAAACGATGCTTTGAAGTTGATTTTTTCTTGAAGGTCAGAGCAGTCCAACTCAGTGTTGATCAAACGGTAGAGAAATATCACATCCTGAATACAGCATCTAGAACTGAGTGATGGTATGTTCAGGAGAGTAGCAATATCTTGTATGGGGACCTATGTATCTATAACCAAGACGAAGCCTAACAAGTCGCAAGAAACGTCTCTGTATCTTCTCAATATCATCCACAAGGTAGTGCTGGTGCGGTGACCAAACGACGCTGCAGTACTCGAGATGGGGTCTGACATGTGCATAGTACAAAATCTTCAATGAGTGAATGTCGTTAAAGGGCTTGGTGAGTCTCAGTACCAAGCCCAAGTTGCGAGCAGCCTTATTGCATATATTCCTGATGTGAAGTTCCCAAGATAGATTAGATGATAAAGTCATACCAAGATCCTTGACAGATAAGCTTCTATGAAGTGCATGACCTCTGATTGAGTAGGTGTGGAAGACTGGAGACTTATTGCGGTGGAAAGTGATGCAGCTGGACTTGTCAAGGTTGTGAGTCATTGAGTTAGCTTGAGACCATACATCTACTTGTGTGAGATCGTTCTGAAGGAGTGCAGCATCTTCAGCGGTGCAAATCTTCATGTAAAGCTTTAAATCGTCTGCAAAGAGAAGATGTTTGCAGCGAAGACGAGATGTGACATTATTTATGTACAGGTTAAATAATGAAGGGCCTAGGTGAGAACCCTGAGGTACACCAGACGTAGCAACAAATTCTTTTGAGATGTATGATCTGTATCGCACTTGAAGGATTCTGTGTTGGAGGTAACTCTCAAGCCAACGGAGAAAGGTTCCTTTGAACCCATATGCTTCCAACTTCCTTATCAAAATGGTGTGGGACACTCGATCTTTGTAGATTTTTCTCAACCTTGGTGAAATCCAGTTCTATAGTATCAACTTGTTGCCTGAGCATTAGTGCGTCAATTATGTAATCCTGAAAGAGGACAAGGTTTGTCACAGGAGATCTGCCAGATGTGAAGCCGTGCTGGTGAACGTTGAGGTGAGCTTTTATTTTGAATTGAATAAGGTTGAGGACAAGTTTCTCTTCCAGTTGAAACTTTAGATAAAGTTGTTCTTTTCCAGAAAGTTTTAGGCTATAGAGGCAACTGTTGCTTCACAGACTAGGGGTATACTGAGGTGTTCCATTTCCAAACTTGTAGTTTCATTTCTCTATATTGTTACTTTTGTATATTGCTACCCCTCCTTTAATGTTATGCACTCTTCCAAACGCGGAGACCAGAGTATAACCATTTAATTGTGTATTTATGATGTTATTTGCATGTTGTCCATGTTCTGTAACAACTACCAAATCTGGCTTGAGAGAGGATTATAAATGGCTTAATCTCTCCACCTTGTTACTGATCCGGTCGACATTTTGATTGGAAAATCAACAAAATGTTTTCTCAATATGAACCAGGCCCTTGAGTGTTAATTGTTATTCTTTGGCCTTTTTCAGGTGGCTGTCCTCTAAAAAAGGACCTGTTGAGGAGGTTGCCATCTGTGTGCAAGGTTCATTTGAAAGGTTAGGTTCAGAGTGCTCTGGCAACAATTCTAATTCAATAGCACTACTTTTATAGCTCTCATTGATTTTTTTGTAGAATTCTATGTGCTTTACGAAGAATTCTTCTGGAGCTTCATTGTGACTGCGGACTTTTGCAGTTATTGGCGGTTTCTTTGCCAGCACTTTTATTTTTGGGTTCACACCCCCTTGCCTGTCCTTATTAACTGTAAATCTTGCTACCTGTAAGGAAACACTGAAAACGTTTCTTTTATTGTCAGTAGAAGGTTTTTTCAACTCACTCAGTTTTTGACGGCAGGTTTGTCTGGCTCCTGGGGTTGATTTTAGATGGGCATAAGTCTTCCAACTAGACATTGTGCTATTGTTCAGTTTTTGTCGGCAGGTTTATCTGGCTCCTGGGGTTGATGTTGGGTAGGCATTGGTCATCGTGCTTCTGTACTATATATATATATATATATATATATATATATATATATATATATATATATATATATATATATATATATAGTATCTCTTGATTTTGATACTTTTTAATTAGTTTACATATATTTCTAACCTTTCTCCTCCACAATTTGTCGTCTCCCAACCATATCTGCAAACTTGGGCTACAACCCTTTCAGCCCACATATAAATCTAGCCCTGTACTCTTAAGTCAAAGACATCTCAGAAGAGATAATTTAGCAATTTATTTTCAGTATGGTAACTGTAAGAATAAATATTTCCTATGGTTATTATTGTATAATTTAGTATATTTTATACTAAATAATAAGAAATCTATCATGAAAATTGTTTGAAAATAATGTAATAACATTTTTTTTTAATAGAGATCTGCAAACCGGACTAAAGAGTGCTAGAATTTAAAGCAGATGCATTGTAATAAATCGTCAGGATATATTTTGCAAAAATGGCAGGTTTAAAAAGGCTGTTGGGTCCTTATAATTTAACTGGTGAGGTGGTGTCTCATAGGCCTCAGGGAAAGTTGGATTTGATATTTTTTTCAAATCTATGTTTTTACTGCTACTAACAATATAAATAATCCAGGTTAATTGCTCCTGGATAGGATGACATTGTGTTGTTTGAGATAGCACATGTTTATGATATACAAGCAGTTACCCGCGGCTTCGCACGCAATTTGACAGGTTTGCACGAGTATATGACCACTGCTGGTTCGAGTGAATTATATTTCTGGCGCCAATGTTGAGTTTGCATTGTTGCCACAATCAAGAAAATACGTCAAAAGGTATATAGTTGTGGCCATTGTAATTTATTTGTTCTTAGTATGATTTGTTCCATACTTATTTCCCGGTCAAGAAAATATATATCACAGATCAGAGTAGCCAATTTCTGTCAAAAGTGAATTAAGATGGGTTTTATATCAGTCTTTAAATTTATAGTTAGATAATATTCAAAGTATAATATAGCGGGTTTATTAATTATATGCTACACTATTACCAATGACGCAGTGTAACGTGTACAACGGTAATCACAAGATAACCAGATCAAGCAACATCGAGCGTGGCTGCTGCTTGGATGTGTGACCACTGAGCGATCCTGTCCTTGCAAACAGCCCGCCTGCCCGGCTGTTGGTGGTGGTTCGGAAGTCAAAAGCCGTTGGTCCTCGGGTTAAGTTTTAGAGAGGGTTTCTTAGCCCTAATTTTGAGTGGTAAAATAATAAATCATTACTTTACTTTAGTACCAAAAGTTAGATAGTAACATTGTCTTTTAGACATAATACTTAGAATTTGATAAAAATGTACAGTTAAATCTACATTAATGATGACACTACGTGTTTTGTTTCTTTATAAACTGAAAAATACTGTTAATATTTTAGTAAAATTAGAGCTGGCAATGGTACATTCATTCAAAAGCACAATCCAGCGAACTATCATCTAACATAACTCTTGCCAACTGCTTCAAAGGGAGTCTTTGGAGTCAAATTCTGAGTATCTTATGTTTTAAAATATTTTCTAAGGTAGACGAGTACTTACCTAATCGCTGAAATCTAAAACAGCTTTACAAATAATGGTTATTCCTACCATTATTAGAAATAACTTATATTAGAATGTAGGCTACTGACTGTAAAAATAAACAAACTGAAAATAATAAACAATGTTTACACAAAACAGTTGATTACATTAGTCATGTTATTTTATTAATAATTCACAGCTTGAGAGACCAAAATGGGATTTTTCACTACTTTAACCCTCTAACTGGCAACTGCCATGAGTACGGCAGTTAAGCCGCTCCTGTACTGGCACTGCCGTATATATAGCAGTAAGCAGACATGTCAGAAATCGGTTATTATTTGAGTATTTCCGACGATTTGGTCTAAAACCAAATACCAATCAATGGCAGAATAATCAAGCTATTGATTGAGGTATATTATTAATCAATAAATCAAAAGTTATTCCTCTTTGTATGGTTACAAGACACGTCTTGTGCAAGCAACTGTTTTGATTGTGACCAGCTGACTGACTGTATTATTAGTTATGTCTGCTGTCGTTGACTTTTGGTGTCTATCTAATTGATTTCTTGTTAGTTTATATTTCGTTCTGGTTATTAGCAACATTGCTGATGAATTCACACTTAATTTTAGGAACAAATCTAGTGATTTGAAAGAACTATTAGCTGAATTGGAACCAGCATCCTTATCAGGCTTGTTCAATGGTTTAGTTTTGTTATCACTATTAGATTTCTTGTTAACTTTGTTTTAACAGCTCAAGGATGGCATTTGACGGACTGAGAAAGAGACTGAATAATAGTAGCATATTGAAACAGGATGATTATTTTCCATCTACTTACATTGTGCTACAGTTTGCTAACAATGTACACATTGAAGCTGTTCAGTGGATTATATTCAAAATGTTAAATTTTTCAACAATGACTTCAACGTATTGATAAATAATTTATAATGTAAACAGTAAACGAGTAATATCAATATTTTTAGAGATTTTGAAAATGATGATGAATATGAGATTAAAATTATTGGCAAGCAGTCATAGAGTTTGAGAATTGTAATACCGGCAGACTGTCTAGCAGACTATCTTTGTAATTGTTTGTACCGCAGAGAAGTGCGCCTGTTGGGTAAGAATCCTTTCCTCCATTTCACAAAAGCGGTTGCTCAGAGCTATCCAGGCAAGCTGTACGTATAGTAAATTATCCCTAAAATGTGGTCCAGGTTAAAGTTGATTTTGTTATTTTTAATGCTTACTGTTAACTTTTTTTTTCCGAACGTATAATAATTCTTGATGTGCGATTATTATTATATAATATCGAAGTTGGGTAATATACCAAATCGTTCGATAATGATGTTTGAATAACAAATGTGTAGGCTGCTTATTAAAGTCTCGCTGATTTGATAATCATGAATTTAGATGATTCAATTGTCATGATGGCCACTTATTATACTGCAGCCTTAAATAGAAGAGAAGGTATTTTAGACAAAAGATGTAGATATTTCTGTCTCCTATAAAATATCAAAATTTTACTGTTGGCAAATTATGTTA
Source organism: Homalodisca vitripennis (assembly GCF_021130785.1). Classification (NCBI taxonomy): domain Eukaryota; kingdom Metazoa; phylum Arthropoda; class Insecta; order Hemiptera; family Cicadellidae; genus Homalodisca; species Homalodisca vitripennis. Next base: position 172,028,803 of record NC_060210.1, read on the forward strand.
TTATTTACAAAGTTTGTGGAGGAATCATTCAACTATTAACTATAGAACTAAAAAACACAAAGGTTATTTGTAGCTAAAATTTAAAGTTTATATTAGACTACATTTGAACAAACTGTGTACTAAAATGTTCTATTTCATGCCTATTCTCAAAGCTAAAAGTCTTCTGCATTGTAAGCAGATACCATGCAGTACATCACTAGAATTTTAGGTAGATGTGTTAACAAAAATTATGGGATCCGAAAGCTTAGTATTGTTTAGTACTTAAGAAAAGATTAGCCTTACACATTGATACAATATAATTTACTTATTGACTATAAACAATCTCTTCTCTCTCTATAATCTTTGCTTAATATTAAACATGGTTTCTCAGTTAAAGAGAAATCTCTATCAGAGTAATCAATATACTATGCAAACATAATACAATTTATTTTTTTTAATTAATTATTCATAAATGTTTATTACCTACTCAACCACATCCCTCCGCTACCATAACAAACACTACACAGACGACAGACGTCAGACCCTCAGACCTCCTAAACCTTGACGTCGTTGACGAGCTCCTCATGGGCCACCTGGATCATGCTCCGCGGAGAGAAAGAGTTAGGGATGGAGGGGCCCCTCCTTCCAACTACACATAACACATAGCCAGTGTATTGGAATAATGGAATGAGCAGTCCGCGCGTTCTCGCTCCGTACTTCTCTGGATTTAATTTAGTTCAGTACCTGGCAAACCTATTAAACCTTATTAAAATGTATCACTGTATTTTCAGCTTATACTCTGAGTTAAACCCCTTTCAGTAGTTTGGTACAGCATACATATATTTATATTACATTTTCAAAGCTGGATGTTGCAGGATGCAGCACAATTAAATTGATTACATTAAACCTTGATTTTACAACGTAATTAATAACAGGCAATTAAGGGGATTCCCTACTGAAAAATTACGAATTTTGACAAAAAAATTGAAATTAACTTTTATATTTTTTTTAAATTCTATGGCTTATAAGAAACCATAAAACATAACATTTACTGTAATATAACTTTTCGTCAATGTGAAAAAATGTTTGAAGAGGAGCATGCACCCTGATTTTACAACCTAATTATGTCTTCGTGATCATTTACTATACATTTTTTTAGGGATAATATAGAAAATATAGCATTTTCTCTTTCCTGTTAGTGGTTTATTAGGCATTAGGCCCACATATGTCTTCAATATATAAATGCCATTCACCGACTACAAGTACCAGTACGATAAGTTACTTTAATCTATAGCTACTAAATAGCTTGTGTAAACTTCAAACGCTGATTCCCGCAGATTTTAAATTTTTATATTTTTCGCACAAAAGTTATAACTTTTTAACTATTAAAGCTAAAGAAGTGAAACTTTTACTACATATTATTTATAATGTTGTAAAACTTTTAATGCATTTATATTATTATATGTTAAACAAAAGTTTATATAAAAAATAAACAAAAATAATATTTATTAAAATGTTTTTGTAAAGCCATAACTTAAAACTGAGAAACAAGTTTGAGAAATAAACTTGAGCATGTACACAAACTTAATACTTATCATGTTCTTAAAAATGAGATAATAAACAGTAATATTGTTTTCATTAGTTACAAAGTTATGACATTCAAAATCCCATATATTTTTCCTAAAAAAAACTTAAAAATTCCAAAAAGGAGGTGAATATATAATATTAAAAAATATAACAGTGGCAAACATTATTCTCGGACCAGAGGAACCAAAAAAAAAAATATTATAGTCATTAAACATGTTTTAAAGAAAATCACTTGTTTCAGTGTTGCATGCATGCAAACATTAAAACTTTTAAAAATATTCAAGTCTTGTGTTCTTAGCATAGTAGTTAAATAATGTAGGTAGTATTCAATACAAAACCAACCATTAAGTTTAGTTTTTAATCGAGTCTTTTGTATTAAAATGGAAACCAATAAAATTGTTTTGTAACATTATATTTGGTTCAACCGGTGACAATGGGAGACTTCAATAAATTGTATAAATTAGTGTAAATGTAATTGTATCATAAATCTGTATATTCCTAGCATTAGAGATTAGTAGAGCTAAATAATTTTCATCATAATTATGTACTACATAAATATTTCTACGCAACCATAAAAGTGGTGTTTAAAATAATTGTAAACCAAACATATACTCATATGTGATCTTAAACTGAATTTGTTAATTACATTACTATAATATAATTAGGAAAAATTTGTATTTATTAATGATATCAAGTGCTGTGTTAGGTATTTAAGTCAGGTAGTTGTCATTGATGTTGTCATATTTCTATAATTATGTTTTTGGTTGAACATTTACTCACAAGTTTCTTTTTTAATCAACTTGGTTTCTAGTTCTTAACACATCTACTGTCATAACTCTTTATTGCAGCTTTTGTTGCGTAATTACTAATTTATTTACTACCAATTAAGGACTCCGCATTATAATATGTTGCTTTTGCCTTATTAATTTGAATAGCTTTTCAATAAAACAAAAAAGTATATTTACCGTCGTTTAAGCCTATATGCAAAATATGATGAAATTATGACACTATTCGTTGTGCACAACCTCACATTTTGTTAAGTGTCTTTGGAGTTATAAAGAAAGTTCAATATTAATATAATTCATTTGATAAACATTAATGTAGTATACGTTCTATATGATTTCTATGTTGTGCAGATATGTTCGGATATAAAACGACTAATTAATTCGTAATAGATAATAGAAATCAGAACCGTTCCTAACTGAGGTCGCTATCAGCTGCATGTTCAGGGTTTGTCGGAACTGCTTGACTCTAACCAGTCGCATTTTCGGGATTCATAAGTACTGCTCAGCTCTGCCCCCACTCTTTCTCACCGTGGTGTGTGATCACCCCATCCAGGTGGAGTATGAATTTGATTATTTCTTCCTTGACTGTAAGTTGGGGTGTTCAACTCTTGATATAACGTTTTATTGGAAACATACCAAAACGCTTTTGCAATTTTTTAAAAACAATTTTGATTGTTACAGTTGAAGTATCTCAATATTTGAGTTGCTTTCTGTGCCCCTTAACTGCACACCATATGTCCATACAGGTTTTAGGATAGTTTTGTAGAAAAGTATCTTGTCTTCAAACTGAGTTTTTATTTAGATCCAAATAGCCAAATAATTTATTTGTTTTTAAATTTAGATGCTGTCTCTCTTATGTGATGCGTCAAGAGAAGATAATAAAAGTTTAATTCCGTATTGATTAAGACACCTGTACGAGTATTCTGTTTTACTTACCATTGAATCTAGATATAAAAATATGGGGGGGGTGGCTTTGAATTAGGTTGTTAGCGACGATATCTTCGTTCATCGAATTTCCTTTATTAGATAATAGTAATTAATTACTGAGTTGAATAGAGTCATCATTTCCTTGTTCAGTAACTTTACTTAAATAATGGCGCTTTAGTCCATGGTTTGGTGAAGATGTAATATTTCTTTCAGTGTTTCTTAACTTAACTGTTTGCCAATCATGTAATTGGCTTAATATGAAATGTAACCATCTAAAGATTTTTACTGATTATGTCCAATACGTTAGAGTTCTTCCTAAATAAGGAAGTGTGATCATGATCATGTTCATAAGCGTTCTGGTCCATAATGGAAAAAAGATAAAGAAATAAACAAGTCTTTGACCTAAATAATTAAACGTAATATATCAAACTAAGGAATGTTCACAATTGAGACTGAACTAACGTACACACTTCAATGCAAAATTTAAACACGTGTGACGTTTCTTCACGGGAGCGATTGTTTTTATCCGTGCAAAACATACATCCATAGCCCGCCAAAAGAAGTAATCACTTCAATAATATAACAATAGATACATTAATATTATAGTGAGTGATGCATGAGAATGTATGCGTGTGTATGCAAGATTTGGCGTGTGTAAGGGTAATTTTCCCCAGGCAATAATATAAATAATTATAGATTTGTAATAATTGCGTTATAAATAATCTCACAATTCAAGCTATTATACTTTCGTTCCAGTGAAGCAAATTGACCTGTCTTACTACAAAGGACAGATAAAATAAATTAGAATATAAAGAATTACGTGGATAATATAGTTTTTTTTTGAACAATAATAATTTGAGTTAAAAATATACAAGTTTAAAGTTTATTAAATATGTTTCATAATTTTAGAAGAACAATGCACGTTTTTAAAACTAACACATTTTAATTCAGGTTTAAACGTTTTATAAATTTCTTAATTTTTTATCTGCACTAACCATTGATGGATATTCTTTAAGAACTAAACTGAAATGAAATGAATGAAATGAAATGAAATGAAATATGCCTTTATTCAAGAGGCGGAGTTAGGGCTATTTAGCCCTCTCTACCACTCAACTGTGCCTTTAAATTGTGTAAAAGTATTCATAAAATGTTTATTTCTTTTATAATCGTGTTAATGCGTTTAATGTATACCTAAATAAAATACACCAATTCAATCATGGCATTTTACTAACTAGGTAGATAGGAACTAAATAAAATATCGTATATTCATTTTAACATTGTCAATATTGATTGACCATTCGAACTACATTTGAACGGTTCTGAAAATTGAAATGTTTCGATTGTAATCTCTCGCAATCGCTCGTCAATTAACATTGGCACCATCGATTTCTATAAACAATATTGGCACTGGCACTTGGTAAGTTGGTCGTCTATGGCTGTTCTTTCGTTGTGTATGTACAGTGGTTTGGTATTTAGTAAGAAGGTGGTTGTGAACGTGAGTGAAGTGAAATTAAAGCTTTAAGTGCTAATTTGTTTTGGTTTTGGGCAGAATCATGGCAGATCCTCTAAGTTTACTTCGTCAGTACAATGTGAATAAAAAGGAAATTATTGAAAGGGATAACCAGATCATTTTTGGGGAGTTTTCTTGGCCAAAAAATGTCAAGACCAACTACCTTATGTGGGGGTAAGTGTACATACATATCTTATTTTACATACATTTTATACTTTAATTTACTTTGTTTTTTTTTAACCTACTGTTGGCTTTGTCCCTAAGGTCCACATTTATAGTTACTAATCTAACCTACTCATTGAACTTTGATGTTTTTGAATCTAGAATTGCATGGCCTTTAAAACTAAAAAGAGGTAAATATTTACTTTAGCTACTTCACATTGTTTGTCAAAATATAAATTTTAAATTACAAAATAAATGCATAAGAGAATTTGTACAATAGACATAAAAGGGAGGAAATTCTAAATAATAATAAATTTCGCTGGAAATGTCTCTGGCCATTAGTGCGGGCTTTGGTGGGTGCTACTCTGCATTTCTGGATAAATAAAAGAACATCCTTGAGGTATTTAGTACCTAAATTCTAGATCAGATCACATGAGTACTTGTTTCCCCTCAACCCATAGTTCATTCAAAGTGATCTAACTTAGAAAATGGGCCTACCCGGAGGCAAACCAGCCAAAACAAGAATTAAAGGTAAAGGGTGATTTTTTTTTATTGGTGTGGTTTTTAAGTTGGCACCACTATTAAACATAACAATTAAATTTGAATAAAACAGCTGATCTTTGTTTATTATCTTATGTCATTTCGATATTTGTATTGTCTAGTGCGTATTATTGTATAGTAACCATGAACAGACTTACAAAAGAAGAGCGTTTGCGAATAGTGCAAATTTATTTTGAAAACCGCAGTTCAGTTCGGGCAACTTACCGAGCTCTTCGTCCGATTTACGGACCTCATAATCGGCCATCAGAGTCAGGTATTCGAGCTTTGGTTAATCGTTTTCGTAATACCCACACTCTTGTTGACAAGCATTGGCAGAGACGCCGCACAGTAAGGTCCGAAGAGGCTGTTGATGCTGTTGCTCATAGTGTTGAAGAGGATCCAAGTAAATGGTAAATGGTCAACGCTATCGGGCAATGTTACGGGACTTTTTCTTTCCTCAGCTAAACGAACTTGAAGTGGATTTAGAAAATGTCTGGTTCCAACAAGACGGCGCGACGTGCCACACGGCAAACGACACAATTGGCCTCTTGGCAGAAACATTTGGTGAACGTATCATCTCATTTAGAGGTAGTGTCAACTGGCCCCCACGGTCGTGTGATATCACGCCAACAGACTACTTTCTGTGGGGATATGTTAAGTCTCAAGTATACGCTGACAAGCCACAAACTTTAAATGACTTGGAAGCTAACATTCGTCGAGTTATTGGCGGAATTCAACCACAGCTGCTGGAAAGAGTATTCGAAAATTGGACTTCTCGATTGGGCTTTCTACGCGAACGAAATGGAGTCCATATGCCAGAAATCATTTTTAAACGTTAATGTCATGACACTGTAGTTCAAATAAATGCATTTTTATGTCAATGCAGGTTGTTTTTCATTTTTTTATTTAGTTTTAAAAACCGCACCAATAAAAAAATCGGTACTTTGGGATTATACAGACCACACCCAGACATGAATCGTTATTTGACATTTTGCTTCTACTGATTACTAGATTAGCGTAGAACAATATTTCGTCAATATAAAACAGGAATTGTCTTATCGCAAACCCCTCCCCATCCTCAGACAGAGGTCAAAGTCGAGCGGTCTAGTAGATAACGTGATTGCAGAATCTCGCCGCCCGTTCAGCTGGTGCGTCGCTTTGTACTTCCGTGTTTTACCCGTAGGCCTACATTTCTCCAAATACAAAAATTCAACAAAAACAAACATTACCAAACAAAAACTAAACTCTTTATTGAAAAAAAAAAAAAAAAACACTCAAAGCTTGTTTTCGTTCTTGATCACACTCCGCCACCCAAAATGCGAGTGCCTCCGGCCATCAGCGCGGGCTTCGGCACGGCTGCCCCGCGCTGATGTCGATGAAAGAAAAACATCCCTCGAGATAGTACCTATCAGTAAAATATCAAATTCTAGAAGGGCTGATCAGAAATATAAATTAAATTGTAATGGAAAGGCAATTATGTACCGTGCAAAAAGGTTAAATAATCATGTGATGCCGCGCGGCCTGCCGTAATCGGGATTCTCGAGAAAGATAAGATAACAGCGACAACAATACCGATCACAATACCTGGAAATGCTTGTAATTTTGTAATTAAAGAGTTGTTTTTTCGTTCTATCATGTTTGTTTCTATAAATTTATATTTTTGTGTTCTTCATACGGGTGTGGTCGGTATAATCCCAAAGTACCAAAAAATCACCCTTTAATTGTAAAAGTAACGGTAGGAGCTGCAAAATATGAGTTTCGCGTTTTTAACTTATTGGAATCGTCCTACAGGACGACGTCGGATGGGGCACCATCTTTGGAAACGTAAATGAAAAATAATACTGAAATGAGCAAAATTTTGACCAAAATAAACTATGTTTTTCTTAATTTCAAGCAACAAATTAATAAGTTATTATCGGGTTGAGATGATTGTCTTTGGCCACCACCACAGGCTGCGGCTCCGGTGCTACACGTGCTGGTGTCAACGAAAGAAAAACATCCCTCGAGATAGAACCTATCAGTAAAATATCAAATTCTAGAGGGGCTGATCAGAAATATAAATTGAAATGTAATGCAAATGAAATTATGTACAGCGTAAAAACTTAATAAATCATGTAAAACCATAACAAATGGACATTAATAGAGAACACTTACCATTAGTGTGTTGGCGGATAGAGCTGAGTGGCAGCAACAAAATAGTGGTGGAGCCTGGTATGTGGGTAGGGGTATTTGGCCTTGAAAAGGAATTCTGTCAGGTAGCCGACAAAATGTCACCTCGGACATCATAAGGGATTTGACTTCTCACCAGTGCCTTTCAATGGTGTTTGTATGTGTACCGGTATCGGGCTCAACAAAATTAATGGAATGATTGACGGAGAAGTGCCGGAATCCCTCGTTACCAAGGCAGTAGGCTTTCCAACAGTCGCTAACAATTGTCATACCTGGCAGAACCCATTCTTTAATTCTGTCAAGGAGGGTGTCCCTGTCACGTTGTTCAACAGGAACAAGGAAGGAATCTCTGCTCTGCCTTTCGATTCCCCTAAAAACCCACTGTCCTTGAATTCTTCTGCTGCGATTGTATTTTCTCCTTCCAATGGGAAACATCAAAGTCTCCCGGTTTAAAAACAATACGCGACTGCACGACGAATAAATACACTCATTAAAAAAAATAACCTTGTTCTATTATAAAGGAAATAATCTCATTTTGGGCAAAATGTAAGCTCCTCACATTCCCGACAAAACACTCGCAACACATACGATTCTTCGAACTAGTGGTTGGTTGATCGATGATTGACACGCTTTCACTCGATCCCAAGTACAATACATGATATCCAGTGAAGCACTGACTATAGCCCCGGATCACTCAGATAACAGATACGCTATCAGTCCTGGCCACAGATAACATTGAAGTAAACAGATATCCAGACACAACACACAAACAGCACATTAACAAAACTTAACTATTTATGAATATACCCCCTAAAACCATTTTATTTGTCATTTGCACCCCCTAAAACCATATATATTTTTGTTTAGGAGGATGAGCAGAATACGTTGATAACGTCAAATTCGTGATTTGCTTGGTCGGCCTTTACCCTCACGGATACCGAATTAAAACAAAAACATGAAATACAATAAAAAAAAAAAAATAAAGTAATAGAAATAAACAGAATATTTAGTTTCTTATTCTTTGATTCAGAGACCCGTTTTAAACAATAAATCATTAGTGTATCCTCAGCTAGTAGATAATGGTCCCCACATTTTATACACAAGGAAAATGTGTTTAAAACTTCATGTCGAATTAAAAATGTTACAATTCTGATTAAATGGTAAACTGTAGAATCTGATAAAAAAGCAGTAATCAATCTGCTATGGTGAAGACCATAGAGGTAGAACCTGTTGCATGAATGAAATGAAATATTTCTTTATTTGAGGTGAAATCAAGGCCTCATGGTCCTTTCTTATTACATTTAACCTCATATAGAAACTAGAAAAAAATATTCATATGTTTAAATAATAATATGGAAACCCAAAATTAATCAAACAGTAAGAGACACAAGGCCAGAAAACATCGCTCACCTTAATACTTCCCTGTCAACAGAAAAGTGGAATTTCCTTCACTCTTCTCAATCCGTAGTGCAACAGTTCAAAACATTCAACGACGTCCTAAATTTCAAAATTAACACATGCTGCCCTACAAAAACGATTAATATTTGCAAGAAAACATGAAAAAAACAAATGAATCACAAAAGGTATTTTGGTTTCGAGAGAGAAAGTGAAATTTTTCTCAGAAATGAACAAACGTACTTGTAATAAAAATTTCAAAACATTCTTCAAAAAATAAAAAAATATTTATAGGAAAGTGATCCAAGCTGCGAAAGCATACAATGTCTCCAAATCTATTCTTTCTTCTAAAAATATTTCAAAAACAACTTGGGACATCATTAACAATAAAAAAAACTAAAACTAAAAAACAAATCAAAATTAAAAATGGGAACATACTTGTGGAGGATGGAACTGAGGTTTCTAATCAGTTTAACAAATTGTTCGTATCCATTGCTGTTGGGCAAGGTCCTCAGCCATCTTAATCGCAAATATGTCCCTCGCGAAGACAGAGGCCAGCAGCCTCAATGTTGCTGACGCCTGTCACTGAGGATAAGCTTCACCGAATTATTCAGCAGCTCCCAGCCAAAAAGTCAAACGATCTTAATCTAATGTCCACATGGCTCATAAAACAATGCTGCAAGCATTTGGTAAGAACCTTAAATAAATAGGTAAATTCTTCATTCCAAACAGGAGTTTTCCTCTCCCTCATGAAAATTGCAAAAGATGTTCTGATTTTAAAAAAAGGCGATCAATTTTCAATCAATAACTACCGGCCTTTCTCAATTTTGCCAGTATTGAGCAAAATTTTTAAAAGCTTTTTCTCATAAGAATGATTCACTTTTTGGACAAATACAGTCAGCTCTCAAATGAACAATTTGGATTGGCAAATCGACGACAGACGCAGTAGTGAGTCTTGCCGATATGATTGTAGAGGGAATAGAAAGTCGGAACCACACAATGAGTGTGTTCTTAGGCTTGTCCAAAGCATTCGACTGCGTTGACCACAGCATACTGCTCGACAGACTTGGGTCCCATGGCATCAGAGGCGTGCCCCTTAACACATTCACTGCTAAGCATTTGAGTATAAGCGAAACCCCGGTGCTAATTTTTTAAATTTGTTTAATTAGAAGATATAACTTGCAGAAGTGACATAAAAGTATAAAAGATTATGTTTGACCTATATTACAATTTTTTTTAACATCATATACTGCAGGACCGATGGGTCCCGTCAGCATGGACCAATGCCCATTGAACCTGAAAATGACATTTATTACAAGAAGTATTGTATTATTTAGGAAGTGTACACGTAACCTTATAACTGTTGATGGTAGTTAAGACAAGAAATTAGGCATTATGTTCCCAAGACTCCTAAAATTATGTAATATGTTGCGGGACCGATGGGTCCCGTTGTCCTGGCTGCAGGTCTTCGTTGATTTATACATGAGTTCACACTCAAAAACAAGATAATTTTCACTGAAAGGCACTAATAGTACATCATTTTATTATTTACAACCATCCCCACCCTTCTTAGTAGTTTTTAACACGTCTTATTTACAATATGTACATTATACCAAACACTTTTTGTTATTGTGCATCTTATTGTCATGGCACTTGTTATATCATCATGAATCATTGGTAATGTATTACAAACCACCTCGGGGTCTCTAGATGTCCCAGCCATTGTTTATTTCGCTAACAACAATCACGAAATAATAGCAAACACAGCACTAGATGAAAACAACTATAGTTAGCTGAACCAAGAAACTATGCACACTAGAACAAAGAACGAAACCGGCCAAACACGCTCACGCTATCAGAAAGGGCCTCTTTGCAGTGCTGCCTAAAAATGCCGAGAACAAAACAACAATGCCCAGCGGGACCGATAGGTCCCGCGCGCACCCGTGAATGGTGCCGAGCCGCTCGGGCGGGACCGAACGGTCCCGCTTAGCACTGAATGTGTTAAATGGTTTAGCTCATTTCTAAGTCATAGATCCCAAGTTGTCTAAATATCAAATCAATCGTCAAAACCAATAGAACTGAGTTACAGTGTTCCCCAGGGATCCATTCTCAGTCCTGTGCTTTTCCTGCTTTATGTCAACGACATAGGATCATCACTTCTGCATGGAGGACTAGTGCAGTATGCTGATGATACCACTCTGTTTTAGTGCAATATCAAGTGAAGTGTTTGTACAACAGGCCTTTGTTGACATCAATAACTGTGTACAATACTTCCAAAGCCTTAATCTCACAACTAACACCTCAAAATCCAATGTTTTAAATTTTGCTTTGTGCAATGTAGTCAACCATTGTGGACCTGCTGTCTTGTTAGCTGATTCCACACTGGAAGACAGCTAACAAAATTCCTAGGAATACACCTTGATCGAAGGTTAACTTGGAATGAGCACATCAATCATGTTTGCGCAAAAATTTCCTCAGGCATTTATGTCTTGAGATCCTTGGCAAAATACTGCCCAAGTCAGGTACTGATAACGGCGTTTTATGACCCCATTTGTCCTATGGAGTGGTCCTGTGGGAAGCGTGCCCAAGCTCTCAGTTTCAGAGAGTATTCAAACTCCAAAAAAAAGCTATTCGAATAATCGAAAAATTAAAATTCAGAGAGTTGTGCAGGCAAGCTTTTAAGGAACCGCAGCTGTTAACTCTCCCGTGTCTATACATATGCATGAGACACGAGATAGAGAACTACTAAGAACTGCGAGACACAGAACAGTGGATTTTGAACATCTGCCCTCGCAGGCAGGTGTTAATTTTATTAACAGACTGCTGAATTCAATAAAAAAATTCCCTAACGCCCAAGGCATTTAAAATGCGCCTTAATCACCTTTTGGTGTCACAAGCATTTTATAATGCAGTTTTTAGCATTTAACTGGGAGACCGCCCAATTACACAACTAATTCCGCTGTTTAAAGTGGGCTATATTGGTGAAGGATGAAAGGTGCATAATTGAAAAATTGTATTCTAATAAAATTCTTTCTGTAAATGAAAACATACTATTACAAAATTTATAAAAGTAGCTTGAGATCATTATAGTTTACATGGGTGGCCAAAGTAAATTAGAACCATTATTGGTTATGGAAACACAATTGCCAAAAGTAAATATTAATCCTTGATTGGTAAGGTATTGTCTTTTAGCAGCTGTTGTTTGTTCCACTTTCGGCCACCACTCTAAGGCAGCATATGTGACTATTGGTTTTATTATGGTTTCGTAAATCCAATATATCATTTTGGGTTTAAGTCCCCATTTAAATCCAAAAAGTCTCTTACAGACCCCAAGGGCCATTGTCACTTTGGATATTCTGTTTTCAATATGGGAGTTCCAAGTGAGCTTCTCATCCAGGACTAAACCCAGGTATTTCACTTCTTTTGTTTGGTTTATGCTGATTGAACAGGTTCTGTAAGCTGGAACTTTCTCTTCCTGGTAAAGGTAATCAAGATGGGTTGATCCGTAGACCTTCCCCATGACACTAGTTGCTTATGAGGTTTAATTCTTTTTGAATTAGGCGTTCCAGCGTGCTTTTGTTTTTTCCTTTGATCATAAGCACTAGGTCGTCCGCATAACATAGTAGTCTTAATTCTTTCATGTGTAAATAGTCTGTTAGACTGCTGTCTGGCTTTAGCAACCTCCCGACAAGATCCCCTCCTGATTAGAGAATATGTATCCTCATTTTGAGTTAGGTGACCCCCCGGGAAGTGTGTCTCCAGAAGTAGTTCTAAGGTCTCCTTCCTGTTCACTGTTAGGTCAACCATCCTCTGGGGAGGGAAAACAAAAAAAAATCAAACAAATTTTCACTTTGCAAAAAAAGGCAATCAATGTTGGGTGTACAGCCCCAAACTCACTGCAGAAATTTATTTATTGCTTTAAGCATTTTAACTGTTCCATGTGTGTACATTTATGAGTGTGCAGTGTACATCAAATCACAAAATCTTGAATATTGTAATGATGTACACTCATACAATACTAGGCACAGAAACACTTTTGCTGTATATCATAGGCTTACTCTTTTTGAGGTAAAACCAAATTTTGCTGACAGAAAAATTTTTCAAAGCTCTGCCTGTTCGTTTAAAAAATTCAAACTGTGTAAAAAAATTCAAGACTGAGCTCAAGAACTTTTTGGTTCTAAACTGCTTTTACAATTTGGAGAATTTTTTTACGCATTGTTCAAGCTCCCAACCAAATTAAACCAATCCTAACTCTTCCCTGGGGCAGTTTGACCTACAGAAGCCCACTACTGGGCCAACTCCTGCGGAACTACAAGTATCAAGTAAATAAGTAAGTAAGAAGACTCATACAAATGAGGACAAAAGGATTAAAATACCTAATACTTTCTGATAGTCAGGCTGCACTGAAGGCACTTGATACCTGTTCGTTTGATTCGAAAGCGGTCTGAGAATGTAAGAATGCTCTAGCAGAGCTGGCAATGAATAACAGAGTAACACTCGGTTGGGTACCGGGTCATGAAGGCATTCATGGAAATGAAAAAGCAGACATCCACGCCAAAAAGGGAGCGGAAATCACAATGGTGGGGCCTGAGCCAGGTTGCGGAATAGCCTTCTCCAACATTAAAGCTCTGGTCAAAGATTGGGAAAAGAGGATAAGGAATATTAATTGGAGTAGAGCCTCAGGATTAAGATTATCCAAAATGTTTCTCTCCTTACGTTAAAGGGTGGACAGCTCTCTTTGATCAGAATAAGGAGGATATAAGACTAATATTAAGAATGTTGACAGGACATGGCTCCCTAAGGAAACATCTTATGAAGGTAGGCCTTAGCCAGACTAACGAACGTAGACTCTGTGGAGAAGAGGAGGAATCAGCAGAGCACATTTGGTTAGATTGTCCTGCCATGTTAGAAACTCTGAAAAGATACCTGGGGGCATATCTTCTCAGCCCCAAAGATATCAGAGAACAGGAGCCCTCAAATCTTTTTTGGTTCAAATTAGTTTTTGCAAAAGCCTCGGACTTTGAGGACACAAAATTAAAGTAAGGGAGGTGCAAAGGTCCTTTTAGGACTAAGCGCGGAGACAAACTGTCTTTTTCCCTCAGGAAGGAAAAAAAAGTATTGTATTAATGGAGATACAAAACAGCATTTTTTTTGAACCGTGGTAACGGTTCTTTTTATATACAAGTCTGTCAGTGCCAACTTAGTTGACCCTGATCTGGATGCGTGAGTGGAGGGAATAGGCGCTACCACTATTGTTTAGTACGTTCTATGGTGCAGTACAACGTTCTACGGTTCAGTATGCTCCGACGTATCCTCACCATGTACGTAAGTTTTACATTTATATAGCGTAGTACTATTGACCAATCCTTACTTGTTTCATTCAACGTTTTAGTGACAAAATACTTTGCATGTTTCAATTACGTCGTCAAAAGTTATGAAACGATACAGTTTTTTTTTTTTTAATTACATGTTTCTACTTGTGTATTATTTGTTTTTGGTTCTACTTTTATCCACGATGAATTAAGAATCCAGCATCAGCCAGAGAAGCAACAAGCCAGAAATAATTGAGCGTTACAACTGTACCAAAGTAGGAGTTGACTCACTGCACCAAGTGTAGTAAGAAACAAGTAGAAGAACCAGCAGCTCATCCAATTTCCAACCAATAGCAAGGATAAAAAATATGCAGCTTTTATCCTTAACAAAATCTCTAGATGACAACCTATTTCTGCGAGTGTTGTTCTCGAGCAATGTGTGGAGAGTATTTAGGGCAGTATATGCAATGTGTGGAGAGCATCAAGGGCAGTAAATGTACAATCTAGCGTAATTTAATAGTACTATGTGCATATATAACGTTTGAAAATTTTGTAAACAATAAAGCTGATTTTTGTAAAAAGCAATTGTCAAAAAATTTCCAACCAATAGCAAGGACAAACAATATGGAGCTTTTATCCTTAAAAAAAAAATCTAGTTGACAACCCATTTCTGCGAGTGTTGTTCTCGAGCAATAGGCAAAAAGAAAATACAAGAGGCTTGGGGCACTCTTCGGCATTTTACTGTCATCTGTTGCCTGTCTGTGTTGTGGGGTTATTGAGCGGTTACTGTTTTATTTACCAAATAGTGTTCATTGAATTCTTTTGAATAAATAAAGTATAATGAAGCAAAATAGATCACCAATAAGTGGAACACTGTTCGTACAGTGTAAGTAGAGGAGGACGTATGTGACAGTTTTTTTTTTTTAATGTAGAGTGGATTCATCTAGTAGTAATGGTGTGCTTAATGATACTAATTATGACCCTGATTATGACCCAGAATTGCCTTCTACTAGTAATAATTTAGATCATTTACTCTCTAGACACACAACACCTAATATAACAACTGATGATTTGTCCTTGTCAGAAAAAGACATGCTTGTCAGTCTAGATTATCGGCCTCCACCTAGGCCAAACCTCAATCATTTGTTTCTTAAGATAATTGGCAGGAGACTGGAGGTAATGGAAATGTGAATGTGTGCATCCCTTTACTTACTAAGCAAGAGTTATCTGGTTCCAAACACACTCCATGGAAAGTGAGTGATGTGTTATATCTTACAGGACTATGCTAACCCCTATGGTAACTCATGCATGATGATAAGGCTGTGAAGCGACCATACACCTAACTTAACCCATTCTCCTATCAGCGTTGATAATTAAATATTATTATACCAACAAAAAGAAATAAAACAGTGTAAACCCTAATACATGTTAATCCAGACAGGAATATGATCAACCACATACACACAGACACACTCAAACACACACACACACACACACACACACACACACACACACACACACACACACACACACACACACACAATCTAGAAATGATCTAAATGGTGATCTAAAAATATTTACTCTTTCACAAGTCACATAAGCAATCATGTATATTTGGGTGTGATATCAGGTGCACCTACTTACATGACAACCTTACATACCTGATATAAAGTCCATGCCACTTCGAGGGTTAATCTTTTAAAACAGTTTTAAAAGCATGTTTTGAAGAATATTTTTTATTAAATTGTATTTTTGTTGATTGCTTAGATACGTATGTGGAAATTGTATCAACACGCTAGAGATTGCACCCGTCTCACTTTGCCACATTTTTCGAAATTCTGTTTTACAAGTGCTCTCCATAAAGTAGATTAAGTTTCACTCTGTAGCCACTAGGGGCGGGACTATCGCAGCCATTTTGATGTCAAGGCGTTTCTCAGTTCATTACCTATCCATCCGTGCTAGTGAGAGGTTACTGTTTCTCCTTGTTGTTTTACAAGAGCAGTTTAAAATGTGCGATGCAATTGAAAATTCTGCGCGTTGTGAAGTGCGGTTGGTAGTACGGTTTTTGTTGGCTAAGCACAATAAACCAATTGAGATTTATCGCCAACTCTGTGAAGTTTATGAGAATTATGTGATTTCTGAAGGTGGAGTGCGCCAGTGACGTATTGGATTTAAAAATGGCCGAACTAATGTGTACGATGAGAATGAAGTGGACGGCCAAGCATTGTTATCAATGAAATTGTCTCTTAAAGTCGATGAAAAGATTAAAGAAGACTGCTGATTCATAATAATAGAACTCTCACTTAGTTTCCCTCAAATTTCGTGGAGTTTGTTACACGAAATTGTTTCACAGAAGTTAGGTTATTATAAATTTTGTGCAAGACTTACGAAGAAGATGGTGTCTTGCTGTTCAATCAAATCATTACAGGAGACGGGACTTGGGTAAAACACGCAAATTGCAAAACCAAATTACAGTCTATGGAATGAAGTCATACACATTCCCCCCAAGAAAAACCAAGGAAATGCATGTAAACATTGTCGGCATGGAAGATAATACCAACTGTTTTTTGGGACAGGAGAGGAGATATTCTTGTTGATTTCTTTGAACTTTCCACAACCATAAATTCTGTGAGATTTTGTGAAACATCGTAAAAGTTAAGAAGAGCAATACAAAACAAGCGAAGAGGAAAGTTAAGTTTGAAAATGTTGTTTTTACATGACAACGCTCGACCACACATGGCAAATCAGACTCGAGAAGTCCTGGGTACTTTTTAAGTGGGAGGTGTTTCCACATCCGCCTCACTGTCCGGACCTTGCACCCAGTGATTACCACCTGTTTCCAGCAATGAAGACCTGACTTGCAATGCAGCGCTATTGATGACATGGAACTGTGGGATGGTGTGACTATCTGGTCGAAGTCTCAGGTGGCAGAATTTTTTAACGTTAGATTTTCAAAACTAGTTTACTACTACGATAAGTGCCTAAACTTGTATGGTGACTGTTGAAAAATAGTATTTTAGTGTCACTTTCAAATAACTTTTTTGTCTATATTAAAATGTTATCTGCTTTCTGGATAACCCTTGTATTATTATTATTAACAAAATTTGCAGCTTGGGAACTGATGTTCATTTCTTCACACGTCATTACATATACTAGTCTTTTGCCCACTTTGTTTTCAAAATAAGTAAGATTTTAAAGTTCCTAGCACCCTATTCAAGACCAATTGCTGAAACAAACACTTAAATTTATGAATACTGTCACTCTCTTATAATAAATTCAAGTTCCATTTTGCATGTTTTAATTTTATTAGATTTTTTAAAACAAACAAAATTTGTAGGGCTACTTATATGCAAAAGTTCATGCAGCAATTTGCTTACATGCGACCTCATATGCAGATTATTTAAAGTACTCTGAGAGACAGTTCATTGAACTAGTCATAGAATTTTTTTCACAAATATTCATATTGAATGGAAAATAAAAAAATAATAAACAGTAAGTGTGCGCAAATTGATTTCGCACAACCTCTCGCATCTAGAAAGTTGTGACCTTTTTTAAGTTAAATTGATTGACTACCTTTCATAAGAATTAGTCAATCTGCCAATAAAGATTAAATATAACTTAATATTAAACCATGGCTAAAAAATTTAACAGTTTGAAGTACACATTGCGTTATTTATTGTCTCTACAGTGAAAATGTTTTTGCAGGTCTGGTAAAGATGGGGCAGCAAAGGAGTATTATACATTGGAGTGTTTGCTATTTCTACTCAAGAATGTTACACTGTCACATCCTGTATATGTCCGACAAGCTGCTGTAAGTATCTTAGTAATTTAACTTAATGTTTTTTTACAAACTACATTCTATACAAAAAATGAATCCTTAGTTTTAAGACAATTAACGTATAAAATTAGATTAAAACTCTTTAAAATACACAGAAAAATGTTAAGTAGTAATAATAGAATTGACTTCTGTAACTATAAGAAGGTTCCATCGTAACAGGTTTGCTAGAAATGCATTTCGGCTTGTGCAAAATTTAGTTTCTTGCTAAATGCTCTGAAGCATCAGCTGCTTCACCTATTTATCGATCCATATCTCCCCCACCACATTTTATAATGACATCTTGTATTACACACATCACCTCTCTCCTACTTTGATATAATGCCCGAGTAAGATTCTTGAGATCTTTAACTGCTGTAGCTTAATTTAAATTAATGAAAACGTTTATCAGTTAATTATTAATAATATAATATATTTTAATCAAATTAAATATATTTGTAAACAAAATAAATTATTCACAGAATATTGTAAGAAATATGAAATTGCAATTTGTTTAATCAAACTCAGATTTTTTATCCTATTAGATTTTATACTATTATGTTTTCTCTATTTTGTGTGATTTTTTTATTTAAAATAAGTATTTATAACTCATGATTTTGTTGTAGGCTGAAAATATACCAGTTATGCGTAGACCTGACCGCAAAGACCTTTTGGCTTATTTAAATGGAGAAACTGCTACTTCTGCAAATATTGATAAAAGCGCACCTTTAGAAATTCCAACACAAGTAAAACGTGCACCAGACGAATCCATAGAGAGTGTGGCAAAGAAACCCAGGCTAGAAGATATGCAAGTGCAGAGGGTAAAACAACAACTTGCTGCAAGGTTGGATGCACCCAAAGAAGCATCGGTAACAGTTGACAATATTAAGTAAGTTAATTTATTCATTAAACTTTTGTAAACATGTTTAAGTGTTGAAGACTCTTGGAGCAATTAGAACAAATTTTTAAATAGTAGTAAATGTTATTAAAAAAATACTTTTCCAGTATAGATATATATTTTTTATTTATTATTTTTATATATTCTTTTTAATTGTATAGTATATTTTATTTATGAAGTCGCCTGAAGATGAATCCTTTGGTTTCGAAAGGCCTCGTCCAAAAAATAAACTGTATTGGAAAAGTATTGTTTTAGTAACATTTACTACTATGTTTAAGTGTGCTAGACATAAATTTTATAAATAAGATGTTGCTTTTTTATTGCATACTGTATTTATTCCAAAGAGATTTTTTTGTATCAAATAATATTTTTCAACATTACAAAACTCTTAATTTTTAACGTAACAGTTTAATAGTTATTATCATCCATCAACTTATAAATGTAAAATGTTTAAAACAAATTAAATTGAAGTTTTAAAAATCTGTTAATTAAATTAGTACTTATACTTCGAAGAATTATAGCTACCCATAAAAATAATTATAATTATAAGATTTTATAATTATAATTATAATTTTTTAATAATATTATTATTAAATAATAATTATAAAAATAATTATAAGAACTTGATAGCTAAAATAAGAGATATAAACAACTTTAAATTAAGATAAAGTTCATAACTAAAGTCTAAATATAATTTGCTTGTACCGAAGTTTCTTTACCCTTTTTGTTGTAATTAATTTGGCAATAATATAATGTTATGTCAGCCCACGTATTATATTGTCAGTCTTTGCTAAGTTTTCAGACCATGAACATTTTTTTGATAGGATTCTGGTAGATATGGTTCATTTCATTGTCAGAAAAAGCTGTGTTCACCTAATTTCCACCTAAAGGAAGTAAAAGTTCTTCTGTTGTCAATCAGCAAGAAGACTGATGCATCTCTAAACCCATGCTCTTTGGATGTCATGTGTCTCCAACTTCAACAAAGCCTATTACATGACACATGGTGTGGTGTTCTATCTTGTATTTTATTGTGTAAGGGTTAGTGTCGCATACATTGGGCTGGCAACATTTCTCCGCAAGCCCCTTAACTGGCCAGGATACATTCTACAATACTATCAATAAAATAATTTTTCATATTGGGTTTATTATTATCTTTGTCAAACGGTAGAAACAGAAAACAATAAAGTTTTCCACTTAGCACTAATTAATGATGTAATGATTATCCTCCTTTCAGATCTCTGTCCGAAGCCATGTCAGTAGAAAAGATTGCTGCCATTAAGGCAAAGCGCTTGGCCAAGAAGAGGACTACGATCAAAGGACATGATGATATTGGGATTGGTTCAGATCTCAGAGTTATGTTGGACTTTGATGTTGATATTACAAAAGACATAATCTCCAGAGAAAGACAATGGAGGACTAGAACTACAATATTACAAAGTACCGGAAAAGTGAGTTATTAATTTTTAGGTTTAACCCTCTAATTGGCAACAGCTGTATATATGTCAGGAAACAGGTGTTTGGGAAATTGGTTTGTTATATGCGTATTTTTGATGTTTTGGTACAAAGCTGAGTATCAATCAATGAAATAATAATCAACCTATAGATTGATGTATATTATTACTCAATAAATCAAACTTTATTCCTTTTTGTATAGTAAGTAAAAAAAGTCTTGTGCGAACAACTGTTTTGACAGTCACCAGCTGACCGAGGCGACTGAGGCGACTAGGAATAAGAAACATTTTTTTTTATAATAAATTAAGTAATTCTAAAAACAAATCTAAAATGACTTGGAATCTGATTAAAACTGAGATAAATAAAGAATCAACTGCAAAGCATAATATTAACATTGAACAAGATGGAATTTTAGTAAAGAACCCTATTCAGATAGCAAATTTATTCAATGATTTCTTTGTATCAGTAGTTTGAAAAATCTGTTATAAAACCAAAGATTCCTCAGGGTAATAGTAACTTACTGTTAGAAGACAATTTTTCAACCCAATCTAGGTTTAAGTTTTAAAAACCATAACAGAAGAAAATCTTAAAAAAAATAGTTAACTCCTTTGAAAATAAATTTTCTGCTGGCAATGATGATATTTCCATTGGTATTGTAAAAAAGTCCTCCTGTTATATTGAAACCCTTATTGCATGTGATAAACTCTTCTATTATCTCTGGAATATTCCCTGAATCATTAAAAATTGCTAGAGTAGTTCCCATTTTTAAAAAAGGAAATCCTAATGATGTGTCATACTATCGTCCTGTGTCATTGCTACCCATCTTTTCAAAAATACTTGAAAGAGTTGTTCACTTTCAGTTAGTAGATTATTTAGTAGAACACCAACTCCTAGATAAAGAACAACACGGTTTTTCAGTCAGGTCGATCAACAATTACTGCAGGAATTGTGAGTTCATCCAAACAATAATCGAATCAGTTGATAAAGGGGAAAAAGTTTTAGGTGTATTTTTAGATATGACTAGAGCCTTTGACAGTGTGTCTCATAAAAAACTTTTAAAGTCATTAGAAAAACTAGGGATTACTGTGGAAAACAATTGGAATGGTTTGAATCTTATCTCAAAAATAGACAGCAGTATGTTGGGATTGAACATTTAATATCAGAATTTGAGAAAAATACAATTACATCCGCAAGTTCAATTCCCAGAGACGAATAATTAAACATGGTGTGCCGCAGGGGTCTGTCCTGGGACCTCTCTTCTTTCTTTGCTACTTGAAGGGTTTACCTGGAGCGATCCCTGTTGGTAGTACTATTTGTTTGTTTGCTGACGATTCGAATATAACAATATCAGGAGACACTAAAGAAAATGTTGAAGTTTCATCATTTATTACTTTGTCAATTGTCAAAGAATTTTTGGATCATAAAAAATCTCCTACTAAACTCAAGTAAATCTAATTTTATATAATTTTGTACAAAACAAACAAGGAATAAAATAAACCCACAAGTAGCTATAAATAACGAAATAATAGAACAAGTTGAAGTAACAAAATTTTTAGGCCTTTTAATTGAACGAAAACCTAAGTTGGGATAAGCACACTGATCATGTGGTAGGCAAAATGTCAACAGGCTTATTTGCTCTGAGACAATTGGCAAAGTACTGTAGCTTGGAAACATTAAAAATAATATATTTTTTCTTTAGTTCACTCACATCTTGCTTATGGGATAAGCATATATGGAGCAACAAAAAAGGGAAAATTTAGATAGAATTTTAATACAACAAAAGAAATCATTAAGAATTATGTGCAAATTAAAAAGAGAAGACTCAGTTAAACATCTTTTTGCTAATCTAAAAATATTAACTGTATATGGGCTCTATTATTTTAGAAACTCATTGACTTACGTATAAAACAGAACTTTGACCCGAATTTTATCTGTAAATAATCATATTCACAACACTCGATTAAATAGACAGGTTGAAACACATCATTTCGATTTTTTTAAGAAAAAAAACTAAATATATGGGAACAAAGTTTTTGTATATGCTACCAAGGCATATTTTACTGGAAAATAATTTATCTAAATTCAAATCTAAAGCGAAAGATTATTTAATAAATTTATCTCTTTATTCGCTAGATGAATATTTTCTCAGCTAGAACTAAGCAATTCTGACCTAACTGTTGTAAGGAATGTAGGAGGGGCCATTCTATGTTTGGTATAACATAATATATTTTAATATAATAAAATCTATATTAAAGTCCTATCTAGTATTAAGTCTTGACCATTTGTAATTTGACGCTATTTATTGTACCTTTGTACATAATATGAATAAAGAATGTTTGAATCTTGAATCTTTTGTAGTAGTTACATTTGCTGACATTGTGTTTTGATATCTGCCTAATTGATTTATTTTGAGTTTATGTTTTCTTTTGATTATTAGTAATATGGCTAATGCAGACACATTAAATTTTAGGGACAAAGGAAGTGATTTGATAGAACTGTTAGTGGAACAAGAACCAGTGCCTAGTGAAGACGAACTTACTAATGATGTTGGTGACTTTGCTGGTTGGAAAGTGATGAGGAATCACTTGCTGATTTTTTTCAGGAAATGATAACAATTATGAACCAAATGCTGATGAATTAGATGAGTGGAGGGATGAACATCATGATGAAGCAATGATTGATCAAAACCTAAACATAAATGTAGCGGGACCTTCAAATAGGCTGCACCTAATTTGCCTGATTCCCTTTACTCGTGAACCTGCTTACTGGGTATAATCATCCTTTTTAAACACCATTTTGAATACAACTATTCCTTCAGGACCATTATGGTTGTATACATCCTCCTTAGCAGGAAAAGACACTGGAGTTTCTGATAAAAGATACCAGCACTAGAATAAAACATTGCCCACCTAGAAATTCTAAAGCTATTGAGAACCTCTTTTTATTTTTACTCTAACTATTTGGCTTATGACTATGAGAGAATCTAGCAGATAAATAAATTAAAGCTGCCACAAACAAGGGGATGTAAAGGAGGAGTAGGCTCAAGGCACAGACAATTATTATATTTTCAAAACTTAACAAATTGTGTTTGTTATCAATATGGGACCGATAATGAAAAAATATAGTGTTTTATTGGGACACTAGCTGCCCCAGAGGAACCCTGTTTTATTGAAACAATATCTATGAAGCGTTTCCATTTGATTAGTTCAATGTTACACCACTTAAATTCAGGACCCAATCCAGGAAAAGGCTAGCCCGGTCATAAACCTTGGCATAAAGTCAGGCCCTTTTTGGATTAAATGTACACGTCTTTCAAGTGACACTTTTACCTACAGCAAAATATTTTATTGATGAAAGCCTTATTGATATGAAAAATTAGGTGCTCATTCATACAGTACCTACCAAACAAGAGACACTGCCGGTGCGAAATAAAATAATTTTAACTGTGTGATAGTGAGACAAGCTATATTATGCACAAAGACGTGTATAGTGGAAAATCTTTCTTATCTGATGGAAATAACCCACTGGGCCAAAAAGTTATATTTGACCTTTTGAACAAATGTTCCCAAAGGAAGAGGAGCCAGTAGAATTGTGCTAGGAACAGGTGGATATGTTTTGGGATCTAATGATGAACTTTCAACACTTCTAGAAAAAAATAACCGCACTTGCTTAGTTTGTTTGAAAACTGACATCAGAAAAAGAACTAACTACTTCTGTTGTAGAAGCAATTGTGGTGTTCACCAAAATATAGAGATTAGCGCTTAGCAACACATTTTATAATTAATTTTTATTTTATATATATATATATATATGTATGTATGTATGTATATACACACAAGAAAATATCTTATTCAGAACAAAAACAGTCCATGAAGTGGTAGTAGACATTCTATTAATAGTTAAGAATAACAGACTAATACTTTACTAAATCCACATCTATATGTTTAACATTTTATTTCAAAGTGCTTATAATTTTTTCAGATGTTTGCAAAAAATGTTTTTGCCATTCTGCAGTCAATAAAGGCACGAGAGGAGGGCAGACACAGGCCTCCTGCTGCAACACCGATTATGACACCTAGAGCCACTCCCATCAAGCCTGTTATCCCTCAGCCTGCAGTTTACAACCGTTACGATCAGGAACGGTTTATTAGACAGAAAGAAGGTAAAAAGTACCATATTAACCCTTTGAGTGCCAAGAGACGATGTGATCAGCCCATGGGTATTTCCGAAATGTGTAGAGGGCCGACTAGATCAGGGTTTTTCAATGTTTATTATTTTGTTACTAAGTGTTGACATAAGCATTGTATTTATTCTCATTTTATACATAATAAGTCAAGTAAACATAGATTATCTATGTTATTTTGATTTTTTACAGCTGGTAAAAGCTATTTGCCAAATATGAGGGACAAATATTTTGCAAGTGCAGATTTTCAATATTTAGCACTAATATATAAGAAAAATCATACTCAGTATTACAGATACTTACTTTTTGAAACTTGGTAACCTATACTTATTCTTACTTATATAGAGAACAATGACAAAAGTTGCACAAATCTATTAAGATCAAAAAATTACAATAGTTGAGGCCTATTCCAGAAAAAGCGCACATGGGTCAGAATTCAGTTTTGCGAACATAAGGCTTAAAGTTTTTGCAATATTATTGAATACTCAACATTCCTTTTTAAAAATACCTAAAAGTTATATGTAATTGTGTCACAGTTCAGCTTTTATTATTTACTATTTTTAATTTAAAATATTTTGTCTTTCATTTAATGTTTTTGTGATAAAGAAAATGTGTTGTTTCTTTGTTTTTGAAAATATTATCAAAAGGAAAGTAATAAATACTCAAAATAATGTAAAACACATTTTTACTGACTCTGTTTACATTAACTAACATTTAGGGTATAGGCCTACCTTCTTCCAAAATGAATTCTATCCACTCCGCATCTTCCGTAGTAGGAAACTTATGCAGAGATCTGATGTCCTTTTCCTTTGCTCCACTGACACCTGCAAAGGTGATTGGCTGAAGATCTGTGTTTAAGCTTTAATATCCCATCCAACCAAGGTTTAGCTTAGCCAATTCTTTCTACTCTTTTGATTTCATTTTCAAGAGTAGAACTCAAGAGTGACCATGAACTGGGTACATAGCTAGGATTAAAAATGTACGAATCTTGGCGAACCAGTCGCAGAACTTAGTCATTGTTGTGTTTCGTTTTTGTCCACCAGTGGCATCACTAAGTAATGCGATTGTTTTAGTTTTTCTTCAAGCAATCATACAAGAAAGAAACTACAGAATTTCCATTCTTACTGGAATGAGTTTCCATATGACGGTAAAAGTAAGATGAGACATCATTGTAAACATGGGTGTTAAAAACATACAGCCAGAGTACTATATTCATTTGAAATTTGTATAAAACTGAAAATTTGCATTAAGGCGAGAAATCAAATAGTTCTGTCCATAGTCAAATTCCAAAACAAGACGATCAGGGTTTTCATGCTAGCTTAACTTTGCCTTTGAGATATACTAATCTTTTAGCTGTTTATGCCATTGAAATTTTCTTTTGTGTACTTAAAGATGCACTTTGCATAGATCATTTGGGTTTTGTTTAAGTTTTTCTTTGCATTTTATGCAAAAGTCGCAAATGTCAGTTTTTGGTTTAGTAAATCCGTAATGGAAATGCTTTCGTAAACATTTCATGTAAGAAAGATGTAGGGCTTTTTCTGTACTTTTAGGGTATTATTTTTGGAAAATTTCAAAGAACATTTTGATGGTTAAGTTAGGATTTTCAAAGTACGAGGCATGTTTTTAAAGTAAGTACCGTTTTGATATAAAAAAATCAACAAGTACATTTTTCAAACAAAACTTTATTTTTTTTACTTAAATTAAAACATAAAACCAATATTTAATACTTTTATTATTTTGTGAGGCCTTTCGATATCAAGGATATCTTCTTCAGACACATCACAAAAGTAAATACAAAAAGTAAATTTTATTTTAATAATAGTTAAACATATGTGATTTAATATTAATTTGTCCTGTGTGATGTAGTGTGAAAATACAATTAAATTATTACTGGTATTATACAATATAAATTTTGAATGTTATTTTTGTAATCTTCGTTTTAGTATTATTGAATTTTGTATTGGTCCATCTTCTTGATTTAAATGCATGGGAGTCATATTACATTAATCAAACAAACACAGAAAATTTATTAAATCAAGAAGATGGACCAATACAAAATTCAATATTACTAAAACGAAGATTACAAAAATAACATTCAAAATTTATATAGTATAATACCAGAAATAATTTAATTGTATTTACACGCCACACAGGACGAATTAATATTAAATCACATATGTTTAACTATTATTAAAATAAAATTTACTTTTTGTATTTACTTTTGTGATGTGTCTGAAGAAGATATCCTTGATATCGAAAGGCCTCACAAAATAATAAAAGTATTAAATATTGGTTTTATGTTTTAATGTAAGTAAGTTATCAGTACCAATATAAGCTCCATCTACAACATTAAAACTTGATTTACCTGAAAGAGCATTCTTTCCTCTACTTCTCTACATAATTTCCATTATTATTAAGGCACTTGTCGTATCTTGGGATCAGATTTTGTATGCCGTCGTCAAAGAAGCTTGCCACCAGACTGGACAACCACTGTTGCACAGACGTATTTACTTCTTCATCTTTGGAATGATGCTTCCGCGCCAAATGCGTCTTCAAGTGCAGAAACAAATGGCAGTCGCTAGGCGCTAGATCGGGACTGTATGGAGGATGGTCCAATTGTTCCCGGCCACATGAAGTGATGAGCTCTTGCGTTCGATTTGCTGAATGTGGACGAGCATTATCGTGGAGCAAAACGACGCCTGCACTTAGCATGCCACGCCTTTTGTTTGAATTATGCGGCGCAGTTTTTTTAAAGTTTCACAGAACGCGGCTGCATTAATCGTGTCACTGCGAGGCAGAAAATTGACCAACAACACACCCTGTCTGTCCCAAAAGGCAGTGCACATGATTTTATGGGCAGAAATTGTTTGCTTGAATTTGACTTTCCTAGGGGATGTTGAATGCCACCATTCCATTGACTGTTGTTTTGATTCTGGTGTAACGTAGGCTACCCACGTTTCATCGCCTGTAACGATATGGCCAGAGAATTCCGTCAGTTCTCTGGTCAACTATTTACCGGAAGGACTTCTACGCACACGTGACGATCGTTCAGACGATTCGAACTGTTCAAACCCAAATAGTCCAACGTGCATGAGGATCTTTATGTCTTATTGTTTCGTAGTTCTTGACTGTAATCTAACTGACTCACTAACTGAGTCTGCACTGTCTATTCGTGGACAAAAACGACCGGCAGTACTCAAATTATCGATTAGTAAAACATGTTTTTGTAGTTCTTTGTGTATAAAACTATTTAGAAATATATAGCAACAGAATAACGTAATTTATAAATATTATAAATGAAGTTTGTTTTTTCTGTGTCTATATTTTTGAACGCTAGCTTGTCTGCTGGTTCTCTGCACATACTTTAGCTCCTCGATAGTAAACAGACGGTCGCTAATTCGTATTTCATCCGTATGTCGTACTTTGCGTAGTTGTAAATAAATATATTCTCTATACATATACTTCCATACATTTTTACGTAAATGTAATATATTCTGGAAGCTCAATTTATAACCTACCATTTCTATTACTTAAAAAGGAAAAATGACTTGGAATTTTAAATATATTCATTTTCCTGAATCTCTGCAAATTCCTTTGAAGTAACGTGGTATTCTTAGGCTTCCCCCTCACCCACAAAAGATAAATTAATTAACTAGAGTTCATTTGAAAGCATTTGGTTTATTTGTTGATTGTACTGAACCGACCCTGTGTACCGGCGAAATCGTTGTCTCGTACCGAAAGTTCGTCCACAGCTAGACCTCTGACCCGCAATACTGAACTGCAGTCTGCCCGAGGTAGCGCTGTGTTGGTATTTATTTGTTATCTTTGTTTTTCTTAATTGAATATTATGTATATTCTACATCACAGAAAGGAAAGTTATTAGGTATACACAATGTTATGTCGACACATCGAAAGACGCAGAGATAATAACTAAGGAGCTTAAACTAGGTGATAGCGATAAATCGTTACTGAATTTCTTGCATATCACTAGCGACAAAATACTAGAGCACTGCAGCTTTTTGGCATTTCTTGCAAATACTGCTAGTGATGATAAAACATCATCGTTGCACTTGGCGGAAGGGTTAAATACAGTACTACAGTTGTCTATTTGTTTTATAAATAGACTAGATAATCGCAAATTTTCGACCGGGAAAACCGTGAAAAAACCGGGAATTTGAAAAGAAATTTTGAGTGGCCACCCTGAGTGTAGTTTTCACAAAAAATATAAAACATGAAGATAACACAAATAAATATGATTAGTAAATGTAGAGACAAATTACTTGCTAACGTATTTACATAAAAGCTTACATTTACTAAATAATAACGCTAATATATTTACACTGAAAATTCACGTTTATCGCTTGGACACAGCTCAAATCACTACATTACTTTTGTAAATAAATACGGTAAAATACTGTATAAGTTACTATTTTAGTTTTTATTTACTCAAAAGCTTGGTTATCGGCACATAAACAACAAGAAAGGCCGTTACGCAACACAGTACTCGTCCGCTACGTCGCATTCCTGGAAGACAAAATCATCGCCTAGGTACTTCGGTAATATCGCAGCCCACTATTTTTGGACGAGTTTTCCTTTTCAGGGATAAAAAAACTTCATTATACGTTCCTTCTTCCATAATGAATCGAAAAATACTCTATGAGGCATACTTCCTATCGCCAAATCGTCTCCAAATAGACGCACGAATGACCTGACATTTTAGAATATGTTGTTACGATAACGTTGTTCTTTTAGTTTTTGTTTTCATTGATTGTCGTAATAACTTGTAAATTCCAAAATAGGTTAAAGAAAGTCTGTTCTTTTTAATATTGTAATTTATTTTGTCCTCGATAAGGGAAACTCGTCCAAAAATAGTGGCCTCTTGATAAGTACCCAAACAACATAGATTTTACAGATAAAATAGTAGAGAAGCTACTACGATAGTTAGGAATTTATTGAATACAGCTGTCTGATTATTTGGCCAAAATTATCTTGCACTATGTAAAATATTATCTAAATACGAAACATCAAAATTAGCGAGACTGGCACTTTATGCACTTTTCGTACCGTCAAAATTAGCGACGCTGTGGCACTCAAAGGGTTAAAGATTTCAACAGATTTTATCATCCAAATAAATATTATAAATTATTATGCTTTCTCCCCCCACACAATTTATAAAAATTATCCCACTATGTTAATTTTTGTAAAAAGTTGTGAATTATTTTGTGAAACACTACACATAATACCAAAAATCAAAACTCATTTATAAACAAATCATAACTCAGTTTTACAGATAGTTACATTTTTGAAATTTGGTATGTTATGTATATAAGGAACAATGGAGAGATGCATACAAATAAATGAAAATCACAAAACTGCAATTGTTTCATTTCAAACTTGAAAATAATAATAATAAAATTTTTGTTTACAAAGTTATGAATTATTTGGATGATTACTACACAAAGACCAAAAGAGTGCTTGGCACTGAGAGAGGTGACCTATCATAAATGCTTGACACTGACAGTGCCACCCCCTCAAAAGTGCTTGGCACTAAAAGGGTTAACTATAAGTTCAATAATATTTTGTTATTTTAATAAATGGAAGGTGGTTTATCAGCCACTTGTACACAGTTTTCTTCTTATGTTTGTTGGTGTATACTATAATTTCGCCTGAAAAGAGATTATTAATTATTTTACAATTATATATCTGTTGAGTCATGCTCTTGTTAAGAAACATGTAGTCTGCACTACAATACTCTTGAGCCATGTTATGTAAGGTTCTAACTTCAATGTCCTTTGTTTTGGTTCTGTAGGAGAAAGACAGTATTATTAATATACATGATATGCTAGCAGTAGCCACACAGTTAACATGTCAGATAGATCTGCTATATATATTATGATAAGAATCAGCCTTAATATTAATAAAAATAACAAAAAACTCAGAAACTTATTTCTTACCTTTGTATAAATTATTGTTTACCAGGTAACAATGTGAGCAGATTTATCTTTTATATTTCACTAAAATTGTTACAGAGACGGAAGGATTTAAAATCGATACAATGGGAACATATCACGGAATGACTTTGAAGTCAGTAACTGAAGGCAATCAACCTAAAAAAATGCCTGCTCCTCAGACACCACATCCTCCTCAGCCTATTCCAACAGCACAGGTAAAGTTTAGTTGTATTTCAAAATTGACTAAGTATTAATTGTAAGTCAATTTTGTTGAGTTATATTAATTACAACAAAGAAATTACTACCCAATTAGGAGCAGATTAAAGTTTATATTGTAGGAAACTGAACGTGTTAAACGTACAGTAAGAAATTAAGTTTTGAAAGTCGTTGTATGCAAGAGAATGAACAGCATGAATACTAATTTTGAATAGTGAGCAGTTGTATAGTGAGGTAGGTTGAATGAAATTATAAAGAAGTTGTTAATTGCTAGTTCGAACCTGTTATTTTAAAGATGATAAACAATCTTCAAATTGGAGAGGCAGGTATCTTCAATGCTTCCAACACGTCACTATTACTTGAATTATATTTTAAAATCTCTATAAAAAACCAAATTAACTTCATAATCGAGTTTTTGATATTTTATCATTACTCACAATGTTAACAAACTGAACAAACTGTTAGACAATAAAAACAGTTGTCTTTTAACAACGTGACTCAGGCACAGTTGGAAATGTCAGTTTCCAAATGTTGTTGGATACTGACATCATTTTTGCAATATGCAAAATGTATAATTATCTACTCTATAATCAGCTTATTTATGACAAAGTCACATTTATTTTGGACGTTGCATGTCTAGTCCAATACAGTTGATATTGCTGCTACACTTTAATGTTCACTACTTATATATGCTTTTTCATAATAATTGATAGTTAATTAGTGTTGTAAGTGACTTAATCTGTGTCAGGTGTATGTGTGCAACATGTATTTGTAACGATACAAATAATATTATTGTAGGCTCTTATATGTTAAGGGAAAATCTAATAAAATTTTAATAAAAGTAACTGATTACTATATGTAGTTTTTGAAAATATATAAGTTTATACCAATATATGGAAGTAAAATGAGCCTATAGTAGAAAATTCAAAGAGACACACAAATCTCGAGATTCTGGGGCACAATGTTGAGAAGCCGCACAAAGGTCCTTATAGGACTAGGTGCAGTTTTCTAAGCATCTTGTCCTAAGAGACCAAAAAAGCTGAGGCCCAATGTAATTGAGTACAAGTTGTAATTGTAATCAACAGAAAGACTTAAGTTTCTTCCAGGATTAAATTACACTAAGGCTGTGTTAGCTAGAAAAGATCTAATTAATTTATTTTTAACCCTTTTTTAAATCTTGTCAGGACGAAACTAGTAGTGAACTGGAATAGGAATTAATATTAACTGAATATTGCTGAAATTCAATTTAGAATCCGGTGAGCTTTAAATACTGTTATTAAAATGATGCAGTAAGTTAATCAATTTGATGTTGTATTCATAAATAAATAAATGAGCAGTTTGTAGATTTATTCAAACCAATATTTTACTATATATATATATTTTAGTCTCTTTACAACGATTTGTTTGGTGTTGAAAGTTTTTAGTGTGTTAAAGTTAACATAACTACTAATAGCAGAGTATGAATTGATTTTGTAAATTTTGACAGCTTTTAAGTTGTAGCAAGTAACCTTACCTGAAAATTCCATAACCAAGGAAAATCTGAAAAAGCAGAGATAGATCTTAATAATTTGATACTTCGGACATTTATGTCAATAATAATATGAGTAAACTGATTGAACAGTTAGAAAACAAATCATTGTAAAACAGAACTAGATCAGAGAAGCATTTCATTACTTTCCTTATCACATATAATGTTGTATGTTATTATGTTTCATATTTCCCTTTTGATCTCTCCTAACAGATTTTTCATTAATGTCAACTTTTGTTAGTTCAAATCAGATGTTTATATAACAGATTGTTTAAGTTTCGGTAAAGCTGTAATTTTACTCTAAAAGCATATGTAAAATATAAACATGCATGATGCAAAACTAAAGTTTTTCTATGTGCAAAATATAGCCTGCTAAAAGAAGTAGTCACTTCAACAAGAAGCGACATTAACCTTTCAATAACACACCTGGATAGCCACTGAACGGAGAAAAGTCCTCCCTGACATCAAAATGGCTACGATAGTCCCTCCCCTACCGTCTACAGAGCAAACAAGCGTGACGTTACGTTCCGTGATGTGAAACGAGAGTTTTTCCCCCCTTGCAAAACATACATCCATATCTCGCTAAAAGAAGTAGTCACTTCAAAAACTGTAAAAGTTACAAGTAATTTTGTATATATTAAAGCAACTTTCTTTCTAAATGATCCTCGTAAAACGACTGCCACTACTAGGGCTAAGAAAGTGATCCAGCATTAGTCCTAAAAATTTAA
The DNA here is from genome assembly GCF_021130785.1 of Homalodisca vitripennis. Taxonomy (NCBI): domain Eukaryota; kingdom Metazoa; phylum Arthropoda; class Insecta; order Hemiptera; family Cicadellidae; genus Homalodisca; species Homalodisca vitripennis. The sequence goes on from NC_060210.1 coordinate 172,061,939, forward strand.
ATTGTGAAAAAGATGTTCATCATCTACACCACATATATTTATTAGACTGATAATAGTATTCTTAGTTGTTTTTGCTATATTTAGTAAGTACTAAACCATTCTTCTGCGGTATCTAAATTAGAACAAAGTTTCAAGAATCTTAAGGTCTTTTCTATGACACAGAAAAGTTGTATTATCAGCATACAAAAGTGAATCGCATTGCAAATTAATAAAAAGGTCATTAATAGGTATTAAAAAAATAAAAGGACCCAAAACATAACCTTGAGGAACATTATACTTAACTATAACTGTTGTTACAGGCTCGTCTCGGGTTGTCTTCCCAAGCTAATAAAAGAATCTCTCGTACTCCCATCATCATCATCCCTGCAGCAAACACTTCTCTCATCACCATGTACAATGCCAAGGACATTCTTCAGGACCTCAAGTAAGCAACTTGTACTAATAGAATACCATTGTTATGGTATAAACAATGTTGAATAAATTTAAAACTAATTATGACTTAAAATTTTATCTGCTTTATAAGGTAAATAAAAATGTTTATCTGCTTTATAAAATAAATACATGCTATGAAATAATGTCAAATAAACAAAGTTGTGCAATATTTAACATCCACCTAATTTAGGAGTATAAATTTAATCAGCCAAGGATTGATTATTGTTATTATGTGTAATCTTCCTGCCTGGTTGAACTACAAAATCACTGGGTTATACAATTTTTTCACCAAGTGTTTGTGTAAAACTGATTAGGCCTATAATAATTTCATACAAAGCAATTTAATCTTTCCCTGTCACTCCATAATTTATTTTGTATTTTTAGCTATGAGAATTGTAGCTTCTATCAATGAAGTGTAAATTCACAAATAAGGCACAGGAGATAATTCAACTTGATAATCATATAGAACTTGAACTTGTGGTTTATTAAACAATTTTTAAAACACAGATCTATTTTAATTGATTAGTTCAGGTCCAGTTACAATCAAACTATTTAACTCGAAAACTTCTTATGATCATTCATCAAATAGCTCACAACACTCTTGTATTTGTAAAGTTTTCTCAGGAAGGAATAAATTAAAACAATCTTATTTTGAATTAATTATTTATAAAATTCCTCCAAGTGCTGAACTGTTTTTTATTAACAAGGTCATGTCATCTGTAAACATTATTTTGGTGGCTTTTTTTGTAGTCTTGGATGTATTTGGGAAAAGCATTTGTTAGCAAAATAAATAGAACAGACCTTCCAGGACAGAACCCTGAGGTACTTACCGAGATATGGGCTGTAGGGTGGATCAATATATTTTCTGCTGGTTGTATTTTGTTCACTGAAGTTTCACTATTTGACATTGTCCAATTAGATAACTTAAGAACCAATAATTTGAAAGGCTTCTTATTCCAAGATGTTCCAACTTCTTGATCAGCAGTTGATGACCTAGGCATTAGAACGCCTTTCTGAAGTGAAAGAAAACAGCAGAGACAAATTGATAATTTTCTATTTGTTTGATAATGATTTGAATTAGATTGGTGATGGATGTTGTTATTGATTTTCCCTTCAAGAAACCATGTTGACTTGGTTTGATTAGATTGTGTAGTGTGAAGATGGCTTATCAGTCTAGTCAGTGCTACTTTTCTTTATTATTTTTAAATTGTTGAGATTGGTTTATTATAGTTCTCTATTTCTGTAATTGAGTTTTTTTTTATATTTAAGGTAAATTTTACTGATCTTCAACACAGATGGAAATTTTCCAGCCCAGAATGATTTATTGATTATACTGACCAGGATTCAATCATATTAACTGTGTTTTACCTGGAGTAGAGTTCATCATTACCATTGGAACTCTTTGATTTGACAGAGCGTATGGTATGTTTTACTTCTGCAGTGGTAGTGAGAATTAAGTTTAGATTGGTGTGTGATGTTTGTGGGGGCTTTTGTCATCTGTTGGTATCCATTTGCATTATGGTTTTGTTTTAGTGCTGTCTCATTATAAAATATATATTCTCATAAAATATTATTTCAATTTTTATTATTATTGCAATATAGTACTAATTGTATCATTCAAGCAAATATCACAAGGACAATTTTTCTTCTGTGGAAATTCAATAGTTCTTGAATAAGTATCCTGTTAAAACATATTTTATTTTGAGTTAGATATTTTGTCAATGTATTTAGTATTTTCTAATTAATATAAAGTTTTTACCCAAAAATTACAACCATCCCTAAAAATAAATAAACTATTAGTTGTAGGTATCCTATTTTTATATAATATGAAAAAATCCTATTGGATTTGAGCCACACCGAATTTGAAATTTTTATAAATTTATGCAAAAATCTCTATGATAATTTCATAGTGTATGGTTTATGTCACCTGTCGGTTTAAATGAATGGGATATAACAAATTATTTATTTTCAGTAATGTCAGTATCTGGTCATTGTGCTCACTGTAAGCCTTTTTTTCAACAACTATATATCTTCACTCTTCCTGTATGAATTTATTCTTGAATGAATGAATGAAGGTTTATTGTCATATTACAAGATTTAGCTGTGTTCATAAGACAGATGACATAGTCTCAGAAATAGAACAATAATAAATATTAAATAAATAATGTTACTGCTACGTAATACAGTATAACTTAATAGATATGATATTAAAGATTAAACATTATTAACCCTTTGAACCCCAGGCGACGAAATATCGTCGCCGAGAAGATATGCGAAGATCCCCGCGGCGACGATGTATCGTCGCCAATGAAGTTGCGAGAATCCCCGGGCGACGTAATATCGTGACCAAATTGGTAAAGTAGCGAATGTGCAAATCGGCTACTTTACAGGAGAGCTGAAAAACAGTTTAAGGTGCAACAAAAAATCCGGTATTCTTGTTATTTATAATTAACTAACTACTGATCCTTAAACCTTGGAAAACACTGTAAAAAATGTGTATTATTAAAATTTGCCAAATGGTTACATTTACCAAAAAAATCAGATTCGTTAGTTTACCAAAGTGACTATCATATACGTACCAATTTTGTTAGGCTACGATGAAGTAGCGAATCTGCATTATTGTTTAAGCATAATCCCTATTTTCACCTGTTAAAATAGGTTTCTGAGATGAGGGAACTGAGAAAAAAACAACACAAGTATGAATCAGCACAATCAATTTATATTATAATTAATTTAAAATTGAACAACTACAATCAAATTAACAAATGAAATTTTTTAATATTATTTTCAAAAGTTAAACGTGGTTAAAAACTTTTATTAGTCCAGTACCAGATTCATCTGGTTCTGGGAGGCCATCTCGTACACTATCTTCGGAGGGGAGATTGTTGTAAAAGCCGTGATAGATACATGGTATCTGCAGATCTTTTCAGAGTTTTTGAAGATCTTTCAGCTTTTTGTCGTTACTGGGAATCTAGTCTTGTACGGCTTAACTAAAGAGTTATTTGAAGGCCTGCCCCCTTTTGTTTTTGTTTACCTTTATAACGTACCTAAAAAAGGCGCATTTTCTGCGTAATCTGTTTTTACAAATAATTCATCTGGGTCAGTTTTTTCTGTATTGGAACCAAATAGCTTTTTTGAAAGGCAGATGGTTTTTATTATTTTTCTGGTCTACAAAAACAATCTTGTTTTTGGCCAACAGAAAAATCTATGAAATCGTCATGGCATAAAGGCATCACTTCAAATGGTTTTGGCTTGGTCCTTGCTGGTCGTATTACTTGGCACCACCCCTCTGGAGTAAAAATTGGAACATTTTTTTCTATGTTGTTCTATTTTTGCATGTATGGACTCACACTCCATTTTGGACTATGACCAGGTTCAAAAAATCTGTGATCGATTTGCGAAATTGAGGGATGCTCCTTGATAACATTCATACACATTAAAATGAATTAAAAACATTTTTTTTTTTGTCCTCCACAGCTATCCGACAACATTGTAACAAATTCAACATTGGTCTGGCTCATTAAAAATGTATAGATGCAGGTAGAAACCTCTGTACTGCCCCGTTTTTCCTTCTGTCTCGTCCCAGACACAGCAGGTGACACTTACGTCCTTAAGATTGTAGATGGTTAGGTTGTACACAGCTAACTTTCTTACGTAGAAGAATGGTCCACAGGCTCCCTTTGGTGTTTTGAGAACAGCCTGAAGGTCCGATTGGATTGCCAAAACATTTTGTTGCTCTTTTGCAACCTTCCTTGTTTTTGTCTCTGATTTTTTCGTGCTGCCTCTTTACCGCTCACAGTGCTCAATATTACAGACTATCATCATAATCAGCATCGTGTTTTTGTTCTTCGTGAGCTATACATTTCTTGCACTGATCCTTTTTAGGTCTGTGAAATTTCAGTTTGTATTCATGAAAGATCCGTCGATACTTCTCAAAAGATACTGGATTTTTGTTTTCTTCATTGCATTTTTCTTTATACAAGGTTTGTGCATAATTTTTTACACTTAGTGCACTCTCTAGATATTGATATTCAGATTTATTTCTTGCATAATGGGATTCCATTCTTGGGAAAGACAAAATATGTTCTCTGATAAACTTGTCAGTGGCAGGACTGTTTGGTGAATCTTTCTTTCCTCTTAGATCGGGGAGGAGAACACCCGACGAGTTAACCTTTTCACGTGCCCCCTCTTATAAGTGACTCTGAAATATTCAGGGTATCGAGAAAAAATTCTCGACAAAACTTCAAATGTGCCATTTTCAGTGTAAAATGTGTATTTCTTGGTGAAAGCTCTGCTTTGATTCCACTGCTTTTGTATCTTTCCTTGAAGTTGGTCGCACAGTGACATGTTTGACAAGAAACTGCCGTTGTTCCGATAAGGAAGGCAATTGATGAAAATCGTTGTAGATTTTTTCCTCGTTGTTCTCTTCTGGTACAATTATTTAAGCATTTGTGTTTGGCACGGCCGAGCATCTTGCTTGTTTTTAGAGGCCTTGAATTAACTAATTTTTCCTTTTACAGTACAATATTCAAGCCCTCTTAGTCTTTTTGCCTTTTGTTCTTGTCTTTTATAAACTCCAATTTTTGATATTTTTTCGCTTTTTTTGGTGATAAACGATGTTGGGTATCTTCTGAAGTGCTGAGTTGTTACTATGAATTATATTTGTATCATTGAGCTCACTACTTCTAACTAGTTCTCCAGGTCCGACGTTATTATTTTCAGATGCCTTCTCTCTTTGGAGGCCTATAGAGTTGTGTACATCTGATATGACAGCTGCAGAAAATGACAGTTTTCTTGAGTGCCCAGCTGGCCTGTTGGTCTCAAAAAGATAAAAAAGATAAATGAGCCTTAACATCAACGACAACGAATGTCAACAAAACAAAACTATAAACTCACTCACTGGTGTGTTGTTTTTTTTAATCAGCTGATTCCACAGAAGCCAAAGTAAGTGTAACAGCTGTTAAATAAGGGAAAGCTGGGGTAGTTAGTTATTCTAATATCTTATGCAGTATGATGATTTTGATGGAAGACTTAATACAGAAGGGATATTTAATTTTCTTTAGATGCAATTAAATAATTCGTTAATTAAATCACTTCAGCACTAGAAATATTCACTTAGGTAAAGCAGCGAATGTGCCACTTTCGCCTGTTTAGCATTTTGCAATATAAATAATATACTTTGGTAAAAAGGCGAATGTGGCATATTCGTTTGTTTACCTGTGAGTAGTTCATATACGACTGTTTAGCGTTGTGAATAGTGAGGCAAGGGCAAGATTCGTTAAAATAAACATTGTGATTACTGTTGTTATTATTGGGTCTGCACATTCGTTGTTTTACTGGAGTGTAGATCTCTCTCAGCACTTTCTGTTTAGCAAAATTAGCCCAGATTCGAAAATTTTGCACATTCGCTACTTTACCAATTTGGTCACGATATCGTCGCCATGGTATATGCGTTTAATACATATTTATTTGAAATCGTAAAATACTTATTTTATGAGTATTGATACATATTTATATGTATTTTATAAAATACTAATTTTTTTATTTATTTATTTACTAATTTATTTATTTAGGTAATATCAGTGATTTTTGTGTTGTACGCCTAGAGGTTTTTACAAGTTGCATACTTTTTATATAAAAATTCAAAAAAAGTTTATTTTTAGAGATATCAATATAATTTTTTTTGTACATACACAAAACTAAATTTAGAAAAATAAAATGTGGGGTGCCCATGGTAAAAATATTTCTTATTTTTTAATTAAAAAATCTTAAAATCAATTTTTTTTGCCTAAAAATCTATATACATATATTTTTAAAATTATTTTAATGCTGTTAAACATTTTTTTTATACTTCAGACTAATCTTTTTCTGTGTATACAATTTCATTCTGGACATTTTGGTGTGTAATACAAGACAATAGCATAAAAAATAGCAAAAGTATTAATTTTTTACAAACAGTATGCAAAACAGCTGTTTCTGCTCCGGGGATTCTCGGTAGTTCTTTAGGTCAAATGATTTTGGGTACGTTTTTTCCACCATCAATATTTTTGTCCGGGGTTCAAAGGGTTAAAATGTACATAAAAGCTGCACAAAGATGTCGGACACTGAAAGTTGTCAAACCTTGGTATCATTAATAATATAGTCAAATAAATAAAAACATATTCGTCAAACAATTCCTTTTCCTTGGTCTCCTATCATTAGCAGTAATAAATATTATTATCAAATCAACAATAACAAAATTTCAACCAAAATGATTAGTCAACAAATAAATAAACTCTAAAATTAAAAGCAATATTAAAATTTAAATAAATCAACTATAAACTAAGCAACAGTATTAAAATTCTGTATGTAAAACATTGGTAAAAGATTGTTTAGTCACACGACGTTAAAAGTGTAGAACGCCATGATTTAATAACAGTCATTCGTTAAAACAATTAACAAATAAAACAATACAATTAGTACCCAGTATAACAAATTCAAGTTGAAGTTTTTAACTGTCTTTAAAAATAACCCTTATATTTTTTCAGAAAATACCTTTAATCATTATTACAATACCTACTACTAGAGTAACATGGTCTACCCAAACCATAGATTGACACTTCTTGAAAAGGGCATGCACTATTTAACTCTGCGACTCCATAACAAGCTTCCTCGGCTCCTAAAAAACCTATCCTGCTCAAAACATTTCCTAAAATAACTAAAAAAAATTTGATACAGAGATGTCTATATATTTTGTACAAGAGTAAGTTCCTGTCAGATTGTACCAATATATAAATTACATTAAGCAACCTTTAGTAACCTTATTTGATCATTCGTATTTTAATATTGACTTATTTCATATAACATTTTGGTACTACCGAAATAAATTTCTTTTGAATAAAATCACATGAATGGCAGCAATAATGCACTGTTTACGTATAATGGCACAATGACATCTTATGTAGCTTTAGAGAAGTTGACCATGCATGCATAAAGGGATAGAGAGTTTGTGAGGTAATCAGCTCTAGGTAGATTTGGAGATCGTGCTACCATATTAAATATTATTTTACTGAAAGTTGTAATCTATTTGAATCGTCTAGTAATGATCTCATTTCATAAATTACATTTGAATAGTTTTATTTCAGAAACCCCCTAACCGACATTTTTTTTTTTATTTGACTTTTTGTTAGAAAACTATAGTTATTAGTATAAACACACAGTTTTGGTGTAGAAACCCCTTATCTGTAACCTCTATAACCAACACTAAAATGCAAGTGAATATTCTGTTTAGTGCAGAAACCCCTCAAGTGACAACACTTGAGGGGTTTCTGAAACAAATAGGGGATAATTTAAATTTATGAGAAATGACAGTTGGTAACACTGAGCCAGTAGCATTTTTCCCACTCATTCAGTTCTGGTTCAGCTGTTGTTTGTTTGTTAATACTGCTTATTTAACTAACCTAAACCTAAACTTGTCAGAAAATCTGAGTTAGTGAATAGTGATCACCAGTTTTGTTTATTAACTATACGTGTTTGTCACAATGAGTGAAAGTTCTGATGAGGAGCAACAACCACCAAGGAAGAAAAGAGGAACAACACGACCAGAAAGTTATAAACGTTATATCATACGTGATGCCAGAGTAAAGGGGGCAGGTTATGTTTCCTACAAAGGTAAGCAGGTGTCAAGTAAAGTGTTTTACCGAGGATATAGTTTGTAAGTGTCCAATCAAATGTCATCGTAAGATAAACAATGAGTCCAAGAAAAACATTTGGAACTTTTTTTACTCCCTGGAAACAAAAAATGCTCAAGATGTCTACCTTCAAACACTTGTTGAGGCCAAAGAAATTGGTAGGCGTTCCAAATGTGGACAAAATATTGAATCAATGAGTGAAGAACCAAATGAGCTAATGGAACAGGACACTAGAAGTTTCAAGAGAAAATCATACTTATGTTTATCATTTAAAAATTAACGGTTGTCTTATACCTGTTTGCAAAAGTGTGTTTTTAAAAGTCCATGGAATTTCAGCTGATCGTATGAAAAGGATTTGTCAGCTTTTGCTCCAGGAGAAAAGTCCACGTGACTTTGAGGGGCAAAACCCGAAGTGGAAACGCCATACCAGGAAATATCTGTAAACTTATTGATCAACATATAAAGTCATATGAAATAAAGGAAACTCATTATGGTGGTAAGCCAAAGAAAATACTTAGATGCTCGGCTTACTGTCAAGAAAAATGCATGAAATGTTTTATAGAGATAAAACATCCTGATCTAGAAAAAGTTTGTAAAATACAACTTTTATTACGGCTACTTTAAGGAAAATTTTTAATTTTTCATTTGGTCGTCCTCAAGTTGACGTATGCTGTCAGTGCGAAAGTTTTTCCAGTAAATTAAAGGATCCCCTTATGTGTGAACAATGCTAAACGTAATGTTGCTGCTGAGCTAATTCTTCACAAAAAGGAGAGCAAAAAAATTTTATCATTCCTTACAGTTAGCAAGTGAAGATACAAATTATGACACTGTTGCTATATGTTTTGATTTTATGCAGAACCTCTCCCTGCCCCACATACCCGTACAGGAGGTATTTTACATGAGGCAATTATGGGTAAACAATTTTTGTATTCATGATTTGAAATCAAATAAGGCCAAGATGTACGTCTATCACGAAGGGGAAGGAAACAAATCTCCAATGAGGTGTGTTCTTTTATTTTTGACTATATAAAAACGGAGATCCCAGATTCTGTAAAACATTTGATCTTATTCAGTGATGGACCTTTCGGCCAAAACAAGAACAACACTGTAATTAGGTTTTTAATGAATTTGTGTGACAACTGCAACCTAGAGACAATCACTTACAACTTCCCAGTACGAGGGCACTCGTACTCTCCTTGTGATAGGGATTTTGGTTGTATAAAGCGTCTCATAAGAAAGGTAGACAGGATCTACACCCCTGAAGAATATAGAGAACTTATTTTGAGGGCTAGTAATACAGGGCCGCTTTTCAGTTCACATGGTTAAAACAGATGAAATCTTGAATTTTCAAGGACTGGTGGCCACTTTCTTATAAAAAGTCCACTTCTGCTTCTGATGAAAACTTCAGGAAGGAAATGTTCCGAAAAAAGACAAGGAGCCCTTCAAACTTTCAACATATAAGCAGTTTTGTTTCAGCTCAAGAACAAAGGGAAAAGTAGTAGTGAAACCGTTTATTGATGGTATGATTTTCATCTACATTCACCTTCCTGTAAATGTGATAAGCCTCCAGAAACTACCAAATCAGCCGGCCTATCCCCAAGAAAGGTAAGCCTAAACTTATTTCTTAAAATTTGTTCCACTAAAATTTAGACTAACTCCATGAGAATAATGTAAAGGAATGATAAAATTAGCAAACAAGTTTTTGTTATTTTATTTCTCATCAGTAAAACTGCATTTTTTATAAAAAGTGGAATGGTTTCAGGTACCCATTAAACAAGAAAAAAGATACAGGATTTGAGAAAATTAACTGAGTACACGAGAGGTTATGAACATTTTTATAATGCAATCCTACTGTGGCCTACAACTGACTCTGAAAACCCTGAGGAAGTGGATCAAGGGTGTGAATAAGTTGCACTTCTGTCTTTTTATTTGCAAATAGATGTTTTCTCTGTAATAAATAATCATTTTTGACACTTGTTCAGTGTGTAATTTATTTTAACTACACCAAAAATACCATAAATAATATAAAGACAATGAAAAGTGTATATGGAACAACCATTTGGTGCAGAAACCCTTCAACTGATTTTTTTAATAATTTTTTTTCTACAAAAATGTAATATGTAGAGAGATAAAAACACAACTAAGCAATTTCTAAATGTAGGTGGAACCAACGTAAAAAACCTAAGATAAAGAAAAAAAAAATGTGTTTGTAGAGGAGAGTTTTTTATTGTTTTCCTAAAATTTACTTTTTGTTAGTTAGGGGGTTTCTGAAATAAACGATTCATTTAAGTATTGTGTATTTTTATTATTATCAGAGTTATATATATGTATATATATATATATATATATATATATATATATATATATAAAATTTGTATATTTTCTGTCATTAGTGGTGTACTTGAGTATGTATTGAATTTAAGAGATAAGTTCATTTTACATAACTGGTTCGTTTAAAAATTATTAGGAAAACATTACATAACTTGGAATTTATTGTGTTTATCAGTGATGGATAAAGTTAATAATAATTGTTTTTGATATTTTTTGTAACGTGTTTGTTTGTTTACATTGAGCCAACATAAATGAATAATAGTACAATATTTTAAATATGTGGTTGAGACACTATACATTCTGTAATATAATTGTCATTCCTGTTTCTTTAGTTACCAGTCATATGATGTTTTCAGGTGATCGCAGATTTTAACATTTGATGACATATCTTATTATAGACTATAATATTATCAAAGTAGATAAGCTAAGGGAAAGCAGTGCAGGGTAATCAGCTAATATACCTGATTATTCAGAAGTCAACTCTTCCCTTTCATAAAAGTTACAATCTTCCTGTAAATTAATTTATAATCTTCCTGTAAATTAATTGTTTATAACCATACCCTTTTGTGAGGAATCAAATTAAATAAATTTAAGCCTACCTGTGTACAATTCTACCAATGGATTTAATAACAGTTTTACATTTTTTTACGAGGTATGATCAAAAAGTTCCAGGATATATAGCAATAGAATGAAATGTCTCATAGTGATGAGGTTGGCAGCAGTGTATTCCCTGACTCAACAGTAGTACAAATGTTGTTTCAGATTAGTCATAACGTCACTGAAACAAAAATGAGCAAAGTTTGTTTGGGGTTAGTTTTATGGATTTTGGCTATTTTTTGTTTAATAAAAATTAATGTGAAAGAAGAGCAACGTTTTTGTGTGAAACTTAACAAAAATTTTTCTGAAACCTTTTTTGTGTTACAAGATGCTTTTGGTGAAGAATGTGGTCAAGAAGCCGATCATGTTGTCATTAGTTGTACAAGAGGTTTAAAACTGGTCAAACATCCACAGAGGATGATGTCTCGTTCCAGACGTCCTTCAACATCAATTAACGATGACAATGTTGCTAAAATGAGCGCTCTCATACGATCAGACCATCTACTAACAATCCGTGAAATGACAAAAGAATGTGCCATTTAGTTTGATTCATGTCAAGACATTTTAACTGAAAAACTTCAAATGCGTTGTGTTGTGGCAAGATTTGTGTCAAAACTGTTGATCCAATACCACAAACAACACCGAATTCAGATTTCCGAGGTACTTCTTGAAATGGCAAATAACGATGAGAGCTTCTTTAAACATGTCATTACAGGAAACGAGACATGGGTGTTTTTTTTTTTTTTTTTTTTTTTTTTTTTTTTTTTTTTTTTTTTTTTCTCTCCCTGGGGCGGCCTACTGCCATGCACTTAAGCCTCAAGGGCCTTTTGCGCACCCCGGAAACACCATGAGGACTTCCAGTCTACAACTTCAGCAGTTCAACAAACCGCCGAAAACAACCTATCAAGTCCTCCTGGGAAAACTCGCCACCCCCCTGTTCAAGCTACCAAAGATGGCATAACCGCTCTCTTGCTATTGCTGGGCAATCAAAGAGAAGGTGCTCAGCAGTCTCCTCCTGCTCATTACACCTTCTTCCACAGAGCGGATCCTCCTGAAGGATGCCAACTCTGTGTAGATGCTTCTTCAGGTGACCATGCCCCGTAATGAGACCAATTGACCTTAGAAGACATTGATCTGTTTAATGAGAGAAGGTCCGAGCCACCTTGGAGGAAGGTGACTGTAATACCATTCTACTCACTCTCTCAAACCCGGATGCAACCTCCACCTTCTACCATGCTCCGCGCGAATCCATTTCGAGACAACCCTAGAGGATTCACACCTTGGAACACCGCAGAATGGTTGAGGGCCCGTCATAATTGTTGCTGAGCCCTGGTTGGCCAGGGCATCAGCTCTTTCGTTCCCAAGAATCCCCTCATGACCAGGAACCCAACAGACGGTTTACATTGTTGATTCTGGCAAGGGAGGAAACGGTCTGATAGCAATCCCAAACCAGTTTGGATTTGATTGCACAGGAATCCAGCGCCTTCAGTGCTGCCTGACTGTCTGTGAAAATGTTAATCGTCTTGCCCCTATATCGCAGACGCACGAAGATTCTCACGAGCACATTCCATAATGGCTGCTGCGACCTCGCTTTGAAAGACTGTCGGATACGGACCCATAGGAACCACCAGCTCCCTACATGGTCTCACTCCCAGAATTCCAGCGCTCCCCGTGCCGCTTTTTGTTTTTTAGAGCCGTCTGTGTACCATTCGAGCTCCGCTGGTGGAAGAGGTTGCTTCCCCCTCTGACCAATCATCCCTTGAGGGCAAAATTATTCCTAAAGGGTTTGTCAAAGGAAAACTTTTGTGGCATCTGATCAGAGATCATGTGCAAAACATCCTCCTGTATCAGAATGCCAATTCTGCAGTGCCCACCTCTGCAGCCCGACCAGAATCCCGTCTGCTGTGAAGACAGTAGGCACTCTTCCTGGCCATAGCTCGAATGACAATGTCCAGGGGGGCAAGATTAAGACAACAGTCCAGAGCCGCGCCTGGCGCACTAGGAAAGGCCCCCGTGATAGCAAGGCTGGCCATCCTTTGGATACCTGCCAGACGTGCTACCACAGTCTTGGTTTCCGTTTTTGGCCACCATACGACAGCTCCGTACATTAGTGCAAGGTCTGACAAACGGAAACATAAAGCCAGTACAAGAGCCTCGGCTTCAGTCCCCAGGGCCCACCTAATCACACGTCTGCATTGCATTAGAGACCACTTAATACCCCTGGCAATGACCCTTTCTAGATGAGGTCCCCAGTTTAGAACCCTATCTAGGATCACGCCCAGGTACTTGACCTCAGGCTTCAGCTCAACGGTGAGCCTTTAAATAGAAAGGGACCAATGCCCTCCATCTGTCCCTCCTGGTAAAGGCAACCACAGCAGCCTTGGTGGGGTTGACGGTGAGGCCAACCTTATCACACCAGTTTCCACACCATGTTCAGAGCAGCATTGGTCAGTTCCGTGATTGTTGTGTTGAACTTGCACTCACAAGAATCCACAATAATCATCTGCGTACCCTTGTGCAAAGACACCGCTGCTATTCAAAGAATTCAGCAGGTCGTCCACAACCAGGTTCCACCAGAAGAGGAGAGAGGACGCCGCCCTGCGGACAAGCCCCTCGTAGCCTTCGCACTAACACTTGCTCCCATGAGGGTTGAAACAACAACCCTGTCCGTGAGCAAGGCCCCTATCCAGTCACACACCTGACCATCAACGCCACGTCCCGAGACCGCATTGATAATCGCCTGAGTGGCTGTATTATCAAAGGCACCTTCAATGTCTAAAAAGACTCCTATAGCTACCTCTTTTTTCCGCTAGCGTCTTCTCAATCCTGCATACCAATTGATGCAGGGCCGAGTCGCAAGATTTTCCTGGAGTGTAGGCATGCTGGTTAGGATGCAAAGGTCGCTCCAGAAGAGCTCCCTCCCATACAAACCTGGCAACCATCTTCTCCATGGTTTTGAGAAAGGAAGGAGGACAGGCATATCGGCCTGAAAGACTTCGGCCGATCCATGCCCGCCCTCCCCTGCTTCGGTATAAACACCACTCTGGGACACTCTCCAGGGTAGTGGGATGTACCTGAGAGCCACGGAGGCTCTGAACAGTCTGCACAGCTGTGGAAGGAGAATGTCCAGTCCCCGCTGCAAGCAAACCGATCTCACCACCCCGTCGCCCCCAGGAGCCTATAAGGACTGAATGAGTTAATAGCCCACTCAATCCTACTGAAGGTAACAATACGGTGCGCCAGACTCCACTGTGAATGGGTGGCGCGACCCGCATGTCTCCCCTCACTTTCGGGTGGTTGTTCACCCTCATGAACAATACAGTCCGGGAAGTGTGTTCCCATCATAACTTTCAGAACTCCTTCCGGCTCAGTAATGTAAACACCTTGATCGTCCTTGGAGACTACCAAGCGGCGAGATGGGATTCTTTGGCCAACAGCTTTTGCAGCCTTGCACTGGCCCTGCACACTGTCAATATCGGTGCAGAGCTTCTTCCAGGCTAACCTCTTAGCCGTACGAACCTTGCGGTTGTACAGTGCAAGAGCCTCATGGTAGGTGTCCCAAGTGCCCCAAGTTTTTGGCTCTCCTGAATAGAGCCCTGACCCTCTTCCTCAAAGAGGCCAGTTCAGAGCTCCACCAGGCTTACCTTTGATCTGTTTTTATTAATAAATCGGGCAGCTGAGATCGAAGGAGCCGACAATCGCAGAAGTTAGACCGTCAGCAGATTCGTCAAGCTGCGCCGCGCTGTGAATCCGTTTCCCATTAGTGGAATCAGAATCCAGCCGTGCCCTGAGGTTTTCCTTGTATGATACCCAGTTTTGTGTTCCTCTCGGATTCCTATACTGAACTTTTTCCAGCATCTGTTCACGCGATCTTGAAACAGATGTGAGCATGATCAGAGAGGGAAGGCTCGTCAGACACATGCCAGCCATGCATCCGACCAGCCATACCCTCCGACATCATGGTCACATCTAGCACCTCCCTTCTTGTCCTCGTGCGAAACGTGGGCACATTTCCAACATTTGCAATCATTAGACTACGGACATTATGTATTCTAGAAGTAACTTACCTCTGTTATTGGTGTTGGTGCTGCCCCCACGCCTCGTTGTGCGAGTTTGGCGTCGCATCCACCACCAGTTCCGCTCCACTCCTCCCAACATGGTCCACCAAGGCAGCCATTCCCTGGAGGGCGTGGACTCCGCATCATCATACGGTAGATATGATGATGCAACTAGCAGGCTCGTCCAGTGCCAGCCACCATCAGCCTGACTGTGGCGAGATCCCTGCAACAAAATTCCAGAACAGGAATGCTGTCCACCTTGTTGCTTACAACAATACATGTCCTGGCATTTTTCAACTTGGGCACTAACTATTTTCACCCCTGTCATTGAAAGCCCTGATATTTTTTCCCTTGCTGATCCAAGGTTCCTGTATCAGAGCCATGTGGAAATCTTTCGACAGGAAGCGTCTGCAGAATACAGCCGAGGCAGCCTTATTGTGCTGCAGGTTGATCTGAAGAACCTTGATCCCCATGATCAACCAACCGCCCCACCCCGCGCCCTCAGCTGGACCTGCTCCACACCACACAAACACATGGGTGTTTAGTTATGACATGAAAACAAGAATCAAATCATCACAATGGACAACAAAAGGCTCTCCAAGACCCAAGAAAGCTCATTAAATCAAATATGAAGGTCATGTTTATGGGTTTTTTCTTTACTGTAAAGGTGTTGAATACTATGAATTCCTTCCACAAGGCTAGACAATTAATTATTTTGTTTATCTTGACACCCTAATACAATTGTATAATGCTGTGAGAAGAAAGAGACCTGAGGCAAAGTGGTGATTATGTTCTTTATCATGGCAGCACCCCTGTTCACTTTGTATTAGTCATACGTGAGTTTAGTGCAAAAAACACAACACCACAAACAACACCAAATTCAGATTTCTGAGGAACTTCGGAATCTATTTCCGAAATGCATAGCAACGTGTACCCCATCGGAGGCATGATGCTCTTTACAATATACTGGTGTGTACCCTCAGACCCCCTACTCACCTGACCTGACTCCGACTAACTTTGTTCTTTTCCCGAATCAAGAGACCCCTGGAAGGAGAAAGACTTCAAACAGTTGCCAAAATTAAAGAAAAAAACTATGGATCTGCTAAACACCATTATAAAAAAAGAGTTTTCTGGATCTTTTGATTAGTGGAAACACCGGTGGGAAAAGTGTGTAGCTTCCCAAGGAGATTACTTTGAAGAAGACAAATTCGAATAACTTGTACATTGTATGAATAAATGTATAAAAATTCAGTCCTGGAACTTTTTGATCATCCCCTAGTAGCGTCTTCAATTCTATTCAAATGAAAAATAAATCCAAATGTAGCTAAGGTGCTTCAAGGATTTTGTTGTTATATTTAATAATTATACTTCTATAGCAAAATAAAATATAACGAGCAGTAATAAAAATACAAGGAGCATTTCCTCGGTTCTTATAGATGTAGCATCAGTGTTGCTGTAAGTACTGGAGTTAGTAGTATTGTTATTAGACGCCAGAGGGTTATGGGTACTACTGCAAATAAGTGATTTGTTTAGGAAAAACGACACCTTTAATTTGGGGAATTTGCTTTTTTAAGACTTTTTTTATAGTTTACAACATTTTTAGTACAGAATTATTATTAATTATTGATTAGTACTTTTATCTACATTGAACATTTTAAAGGTATTTCTTATGAACTGGAGAGGGTAATGATTATATTAACATGCTCCCAACAATGGCTAATTTCCAGACTTTTTATATGCGTCTTATTTTTTTAATAATAATGGCAATAAACCGGACATTTTCTTTAATTAAATTTTCAAGTATAACGAGAAAAGTATGTAGGCTTCGCAGTTTAGCACAAAATATTATTTCAATATGTACTTTCAATGTTTTACCATGTACCCTAAGGAGTAGCTAAAAAATTAATTTATGTAAATAATTAACCCTTTGAAGGCCAATCCATAAATTCATTTGTACTTCTAAACACCCCAGCCATTATATCCAGATTACTTGCCAAAAAGGCCAGCCTCAAAATGGCACTTTTGACACACTCCTACAAACACTGGTGTAACTCATCTATAAATAGTAGTATCTTAGTGATGTTTGTTTTGTTTTATTTAGTAGTATATATAAAAGCATCAAAATATATTTTTGTAATAATTATTTTTTTTTTATTTTTTTTTTTGTTTGTTTGTTTCAAAGTATTAGGATTTTTTTTTAAATTTTTTATGATTGATTGGTAACAACTATGATAAAAAAAATTATTTCAAGGAAACCATTATTATTATAAGAAAGTATACATATTTTCAAACAAATATAGAAAAAATCATATGAATATCTTCAGAAATAAAGTTTTTGGAAATATTTTTCTAGAAAACTACAACACAGCACACCATGCGAATCAACATGAAAGTTTGGTATTACTGTACAATGGTCACCTTATAGTTTTCTCTTGTTTACACAATTGTCTTCAAACACTTTATACATGAACATTTAAAAATGTATAGTAATAATAATTATAGTTAACAAATCTATATACACTATTTACACGGTCTTTTGTGCTTCTTTATGCACATTTGTGTTTATGGAAACACTCTGCATGTACTCCTTTGGTACATTTTAAACAATGCAGTCTTGTTCTCCTTCTTTGATTTTTTTGTACTGCAGACACAGCAATTCTTTTCTTTCTTTTCAGGAATCTTATCCATTCCAAGCCACAACAAACAAACAGCTGCTACCAAAGAGAACCGAACATTTTGTTTGATACGTCACTGCCTTCTGAATTGCATCTTTCTACTGAACAAAAAAAAAGTGAAAACATTTTATAATAATTTGAAAGGATATATTTTTACGTTTCGTTTGATATTGTATTACAAACTAAAAATAAAGAGGTAAGGAAATAATTTAATCAAATGAAGGGTGCCGATTTCTCGGCGCGATGCCTTTTTCGAACTGATTTTTCTATGCCGATATCTCGGCTCACGGCCGTTTCGGAAAAAAAAATCGAGAGCCAGTATATCGGCCCGTGGCCATCAAAGGGTTAAGCAATCATGTGTCCTACGGGGTTCACGATAGTCTGAGGCATTCCTTCAAACCACCAGGACAGGCAAACAATGAAAAGCAATAAGAAAACGTGTACCCGATCGTGGACACGTTACATTTTACAATATACCGGTGTGTACCTTATCGGGTACACTCAGCAGTTGTGAAAGATCACGTGTACCTCATGGGGTTCATGTCATTGTGAACGAGTTAAACCACGTTAAATTATAAACTAATACATGTTAAATCAATCTTTATTAACAGGATTTCTCTTACAGATTTGTTACTACCGAAGAAAAGAAGATGCAAGGTGCTAAACGAGACAATGACATTTTGCTACAACGGCGGAAGGATGGAGGCTTGACAGTTCCATACCGAGTTATTGATAACCCTCAGAAACTCACATTAGGAGACTGGGACCGAGTAGTGGCTGTGTTCGTAATGGGCCCTGCTTGGCAGTTTAAAGGGTGGCCCTGGGATGGAAATCCTGTGGAAATATTTTCTAAAAGTAAGTTAGCAGCATTATATTTTAAAACTGTACTTATGAAAGTATATACATTTTACTTAAATACATTTTGAAGTATATTACAAATAAACTCAATCAATTAAACTCAATCGTTGTTTTTATGTTATATGGAATGTGTATTTTATATAACTTTAGGACATTTATGGTCATAGGGCCTACATTTTTAGTATTTTTCAGTTACAATCACTTAATAATAATGTGTGATATGCCCTCAAAAATGGTTATGTCTATGACATCCCTGTTATTTAGCAGACCATTGCATATGAAGCCACTGGTAACGTTAGTCTTATTTATTTGGAAATTCAATATACTTAACTGTTCATGCCTTTTTTTAACCTAGCTGTTTTTAACACAGTTTATTTCTAAACACAGAATTATCGGATAAGTCAAACTTAAGTACGTAGCCGTTTCAGGATTTAAGCTGAGATGAAAAATTTCATAACAAAAATGTTACAAGCTCTTCAGACTATTTAGCAAAAATATATGTCCTGTAGAATTAATTAATAACATTGATGTTCAGCAGAGATTTCAATAATACTTATTGAAAAACAGTCTGAAGTTCTCTAATACTTCAGATTCCAGAATCAATATTTATATTAATAAATATACTGCTGTTAAAATATTTAGGACCTCAATAATTAAAAGATTATTGTGAAGAGGTTTGATTAAAAACAGTTTAATTAGAAAATAAAATTAAAAATTAAGTTTTCTCTCAATAAAATTTGGGTAGAGTACAGTAAGCGAACCCGGTTTTTATATTGATTAGTATAAACATTGATAATTAATATTTATATGTAGAATAGGAGCCTATCAATCATATCAACATATCTATAGTCAGAATCATATTTGAAATTAAAATACGTAATATAATACACACAGTGATAATCTCATAAATAATATGAGATATGTTGCTATTACAATCAAACAAACAATTAGAACTGGAAATAAGAAAAAGTCATAAATAATCACAGAATAATAACAACACAACAGAAAATACGAAATATACGTAACTATTTATGTTTTTTCCTGGGTAGTAAGATGTTGTTGAAAGCATCGTGTCTGTTAAACCATACTTGTTTTCTGTACATATAGTCACATAGATGATCTGCAAGCAGGTCGGCTGATATGCCACTTTTTAAACTTCATTTGTCAGTCCTCCACGAGCTTTTGATTGTGTTATTGTCTATAAAAGACAATACGTTTATTAGCCAGTATCAGTTCATTATATCAATATTTATAATTACGTAATATTATTTGTTAATGTCGATGTAAAAAACCGGGTCCGCTTATCGTACTCTCCCCAAAATATTTTAGTGTGGTAATTTTTTACCTTTTACAAAACAAGATAAAACTTTTTAACCCATTGTGGACTGTATAGTTTTGGCGCGCGGACACCAGCGGGCACGAATTAATTTACGGCAGCGGCCAAACGAACAGCAATGGAGCGCCACATTGTATCGCTCGCTATTGTATATTGGAAAATTCAGCTGTGAAGGTATTCGTTCAGATTGAACATGGGCCTGCTGGGGTATTCGTGATGTAGGAACGATAACACGCGAGCAAGTTTCCGGGGGTGGCAGGGATGATGTCTGAATAAAGCGGCTCGGGCGAAGCGATTACAACATCCGGGCCATTGTCTAGACTAAACCCGCTAACATGTACGTCTGCGTCGTTTAGTTCTGTGTCACTAACCTCAAATTATTATAATAACAATTGAGGAAAACATCCAATCAGAAGCACTAAAAAGCAGAGAGTAAAGTCACATGAATGATTTTTCAACTTCGACATACAACTGCGATCTGTAGGATATTTATAAAACTTTTGAAAACTCTAAACGTAGACCGTTGTAAAATACTCTTAGTTGACAAGTGAAGACGATCACCCGATCTATCAGACATTAATAGACCTATTTGGAGGGAAACTTAAAAGCAGACCGCTTTTGCGACCTGAGCTCGTCAGTGATCCGCAATGGGTTAACATCAGTTTATCTTTAAAAAACTAATTAGGCCCTTAAAAATTATTAAATTTGTAGCCTTTTTTGTTCTGTAGATACCAATGTTTAAACCTAATTGAAATGGATTCCTTTCTATTAGTACCTTCAATAGAGATCATTAAAAAATGTCTTATTGGTTAAACGTTTTTATTTTAAAAGGTTTTTAAATTTCAAAATAAAATCTAACATAACCTAAAAAAATCTCCAGTACTTGTAACAGACGCCAAGACAAGATGTTTAGAAGCGTACTCAGTTTCGTTTTTGTTCTTTAGTGTATCAGCTACGGTGCATCAGCTAACAGCGCTGTCATAGCAACAAGCATGGCCGTTGGATACTACTTTCGTGTAAAAAAGTCTAGGTAACTAGTTTTAAATGTTAACCACAAACTAACTGTTGAGCAAAAATTACGGGAGTTAGATTAAAATTTAGCTTGTTTATTTATGCGTCTAGACATATAGAGCAAATTGTTACATACATTAAATTTAAATTTTTATGTCAGTAAGAACAAAAAATTGAGTGGTTTTCGGCAATTTCAACAAAATTGCAATTTTGAACAACGTAACCAGGAAAACTTGTAATCCTGTTGAGACCAAATTTTTTTATACAAGAAGTGTGTAAAATTAGAATATGTAATTTTAGAATGTTTGAATTTTATGGATAAAAGTTGTCAAATAACCATTTTAACTTTTATTTTTAACTGGGTCTGGTTAGAAACTCGCAATGGTCACGTTATTGAGCTTTTAGTCATTATTATAATTTTAAAGGTCATTTATTTTTATAAAACCCAATTTAAAACTAGTTTTTAACATTACTGTACTTAAACAGATTTTTTAAATTCATCGTGACCAGCACCTGCTCGTTGGAACGCACGAACTGTCAAAGATTGTTGTTATGTTTATCATGTGCGCCCCACTCTCACCTTTAATTGAAAGAGGAAGTTGTAATAAATTAAATATTGTTTTAATATATTTGGCCATTTCCCATCAGCTTTTTTCATTTGGGCTTTGGACCTCCAACAGGTTTAGCAATGAATAATTAATGTTCAAAATTGCAGTTTAAAACCCAATACCTTTTTTTCATTCTTTCAGACACAAAACTTGATTTTTGTTTGTAAATAATTTTGTTTATACGTCTAGACACAGAACTCAACAAGCCAAATTCTAATGTAACTCCCGCAATTTTAGCTCTATTAGTTAGTTTGTGGTTAACGTTGAAACTCTGGTATCTATACTTTTTCATCCAAGAGTAGGCGAGCGTCTTCTAACCAGACAGTTTGTCGATCGGCGGCACAGTGCGGTGTCTAATGTTTTATATGCATTAAAGTACATGTGATGACAAAATAAATGATCCTATAGTATCATGGAAAAACAACAATATAAGTTTAATGCTGTAAACTTATTTTCAAAATGCTATGTACTTTTCACATCTTATTTTATGCTATGTTTGTTTGAAATGTGCTGCTGTCCACTTACTTTGACACTAAATTAACATTTTGACATCGATTGATTTTACTGTCATGGTATTGTGTTGGCTATGACCAGTAGTATTTTGGACAAATAATTTGTTACTTACAGAATGAATTAATGTTCTCATTTAAATTATATTGTATGTATTACAGTAATTGTTGTTAATTAAAAAAGGTACAATCATTGTTCTATACATAATTAGTTTAATTTTTACACAAATTGGACTTGGTAAACTAACTCTAACCTAATTTTACCATAAAGCAAAGTTTGCATTTCATTGTAAAACAATTTGTTGTAAAATAAACACAACTAATTAAAATTAGGTACATAAGAAATTGGTAAATATTGATAATAATTACACAATTTTTTGTCCTGAAATACTTGAATTGCCTGAAAACAGTGTTTACACAAGTATGGCTTCTCAGGACACTGTTCACAAAATGTGTTCACTTAACCCAATTTCTTAGCCGCATTACATCCTCTTAGTTGTACAGCTTGCTTGTAGCACAATCTGCAGTACCTTCTGACCCTGTGTTTACTCTTTCCTTATTCAGTAAAGTTTTGATGTACAGTCAGATTATTGTGACCTATACTTATTACAGAAGTAATCGAATTATTGTCTAGAAAATTTGTGAAAGAACGTGAAAGATTTTCTTTAAAATTTGTGATTGACGTGTTTATTCTGATGTCTGCCAGCTGTAGGTCATGCCTTTACAGCATCAGTGTAGGCCAGTGAAAATTCTAGAACAGTGGTTCCGAGGATTAGTTCTTTGGCTGTTTTGTGGTGCCATTTTCTTGACTTTCGTACAACACCGCTGTACGATGAGAGTTAGCCTGATACATTGTTAGCCATTTTTTCTTTTTTTTTTATTCAACTATCTAAATGCTTGAAGATCTTATTGCTTTTCCTATCTTATTTTCCTGTGAGAACATACATGACTTCATGTTTTGTGGACAACTTCATACTTCTTTCTTGTCCTTCCATTTGATTACTACAATTCCATCTTTATTTTAAAGTGTTTTCAATTACCAACAAGGTGGGTTCTTCTTGCTAAAATATTTTTCACAAGTTGCACTGATGTGTAGTAGTTGTTAACATATAAGATGTGTCTCTTACCCAAGTAATTTTGTATGTGCTCCGTGACCACTGAGGTTGGAATTAGTGCATTATTTTCAATCCAAATGGTTTCTTTACCAATTTAAACTTTTATGCAATTGGTATACTCCAGCTGGTCACAAGTTTTAAAAAATCTTTAGGCCACATTTGTGGGCTTTATTTGGTATTTAGTGTCGATATGACAGTCTTAATCTGAAGGGAATCGTGCTCTCATCTATTGAAGGATCTTGGTAGCAGAATTTTAGTTTAAAAAAAAAATCTTGTTCAAATTTAGTACTAGGAGTAAAGTCTCCTCACGTTGTTCAGCAGCATGGTCGTTAAAATGCGAAAAGTACAGCATCATCTGGAAACGGTTTCTGCTCATAACTTGACTAGCAACAGAACTCTATACAAATTGTTTTGACTGACCAATAGTTTGTTAAATGCTGTGAAGATTGGTGAAACCCATCTATATGGGGATATCAAAATCTTTTTCCGTTTCTACAAAATCTGTAAGAGCCCATTTATTAAGACTACTACTTCGGTTCAATGTTGTTTCTCATATAATAATTTACTGGTATTTCTGTTAATCTCAATGAAAACCCATCTATATGGGGATACCAAAATTTCGTTTCTACAACATCTGTAAGAGTTCATTTAATAAGACTACTACTTCGGTTCATTGTTGTTTCTCATATAATAATTTACTGGTATTTCTGTTAATCTCAATGACTATCATTTTTATTATGAGGTCAGTAAAATAAGGTGATTAATAATGTAACAGCATCATGAGCCATATTCATTTGGTACTCAGAAGTAGTAGTGAAAGGAAAATTTTGTTGCCTACCCTTAAATTCAAGTCCATGCATCACTTCACCGTCATTTTCACCTGAACCGCCACTGTTCAAATTATTGGTATCCATTTACATGAGAGACTCACCATCATCATCATCACTTTGGCAAAAAGTCTGGATCTTCATCTAGGTTTTCATCACTTGAACCACTAAGACAAACCACTTAGTTTTCCCTCACTTTCAATGTCGTGCTCAGGATCTGGTTTATTTAACATAGGACACTCCAAAAGTCTTTGAATGTGGTCATCATTCACTTCTCTATATTACATACAATGAAGTTGTTTACTCAAACTTAGTTTAGTTCACAAAAAAAAAAAAATGAAACAAAAGATTATACAAGTTTTGGCGAGAATGTTCATCGTGCAATGCTAGCCAAGGGCAGTCAGACGTTATTTTCACATTTTAAATATAATAGTAAATTGCTATAGATTCTTGAAGATTGAAAATTAAATAGTCACGTATTAATAAATAGAGAAGTAGAATAAATTCAGTCTAAAATAATTAAATGTTTGTGTATTGGTGTGACTATTCGATAATGCCTTTTAAGCTGTTGATATATTTTGTTATAGTATGCGGCTTTCATCTAAAGTATGATGAGATGAGACTGGACAAGAATGTGGAGGGCTGGGCTGTGTCTGTTATCCAGTTATCTAGAACTAAACGCCATTTGGATCGAGCGGCACTTATGGTCTTCTGGGAAAGACTAGACAAGTTAGTAGCGTATCTCAAGTTTAGTTATAGAGTGCTGAATGATCCTAGTATAAGTAGATTTAAGCATAGGTTAGCGAACACTGATGGATATACAGAGATTGTTGCTGATAACCTAGATACGGCTTTTAATTCTTTCATGAAGGTTCTTTCTCATAACTTTATGATTGTTGTAGTTTAAAAACTAGATCTGTTAAAAATGTCAATAGAAATTATAAGAATCACAAACCTAAATATTGGTACACTCCTTTCTTAAAGAAAATTAGGCTATTTCTAGATGTAAGCCATAAGAAATGTAAGACAAATCCTGATCTGTTAGAGATTCATAGGAAGGTTAAAAGATTCTATAGAGAACAAATCAATTTAGCAAAGAGGAATGCCAATGATAAATACATTCTAGAACCACATAACCTATGTAAAGCAGCCTGGAATGTCATCAGTTCTGAAACTTGGCGTATGCTTAAGGAAAGATTACAGACTGAGCTTCCAATATCTACTGGTGATTTAAATGATTATTTTGTAAATATTGCTGGTAATTTAAAAATTTAAATAATGTTAATGTCAATTCAAATTCAGCTAGTGCCATGGATATGCTAAGATCTTCTAGCATAACAAATCCTCAACTACTGCCTTTTAAATGATATAATGTAAATCCCACTGACGTATACAAAACTGTTCTTAGACTAAGCAACTCCAAATCTGAGGATATATTTGAACTTTCGAACTTTGTTTTTAAGAGTGTAATAAGATAAATACTTTGTACTTGTACCTTAACCTTTGTAGATGTTTAGTGTAGGTGTCTACCCTCAATGTTTAAAAACCACTGTAACTGTGCCTGTGTACAAAAAAGGGGATACATCTAATGCTAATAATTATCAGCCTATAGTTTTAGTTCCTGTTGCTTCTAAGATAATAGAGAGTGTAATAAAGTCTCAAATTGAATATTAATTTGAACAAAATCATCTATTATTGTCTACACAATTTGGTTTTAGAAATAATTTGTCTAATGTCAAGGCTCTTGAAACTGTTGTGTGTTTTATTACAAAGGGTTTTGTAAATAGAGAAGAAATCAGTATTTTACTTCTTGATCTTAGCAATGTAGCTCATCATGGTTTAATTGATAAGTTAAATTATTATGGAATAGAAAGCAATGAGCTGTCACTGTTAAAGTCTTATCTATCAGATAGGTGTGAGTTGGTCAAAGTCGGTGAACAGATCTAACCTGATCTTAGATGGGTGGCAAGCGGGGTTCCTCAGGGCTCTGTCCTGGGTCCCTTCTTGTTCATTGTTTTTATTAATGATTTTCCAAATTTCATGCCTAAAAAGAGTATTCTCTATGTTGACGATACCATGTTAATGTGTTCACATAGACTTCCTGAAATTAATTCTGCGATGATGAGTTGTATGAGGGAAAGATCTAACCTCTGGTTTGCTGCTAACTGCTTACGTGTGAATGAGAGGAATCAAACTAGGTGTTAAACTTACGTGGAAAACTTATACAGATGTCCTTTGTACTTGTTTATCAAGAGTAACTTTTCTGTTAAAAAACATAAATTCTGTACTAACACTAATGTAGTTAAGGCTTATTTTGCTTCGTTTCACTCCCATTTTTTTGTATGGCACCTTGCTCTGGAGAAATTCCAATGGTGCTAAGGATGTCTTCATATGTCAAAAGAAAGCTTTACGTACAGTTTTTAATATTAGTTTTGGGGATTCATGTAAACCTTTCTTTATAGAAAATGGTATACTTACACTTCCTTGTATCTTAGAGTACTTAATTTTTGTCAAGGAAAATTTAGATGAGTTTCATTTGAGAAGCTCTGCTCATGAATATGACACAAGGTACCGGGATCTTTTCGATTTGCAATTTGCTAACCAAAACCCAACATATGTATCTGTATATTAATATAAAATTGTTCAACACGTTACCAATTGTTAGGATTATTAGTAATGAAAAGTTTAAATACATTATTTGTGGGACAACAATAAAATATTCTTAATTTAAAATTTAAATCACATTAGCAATGTTTCAACGTGTGAACTAGATAATTTTGATGATGTTCAAGCACTGGCCATATGTTCTTAAACACTGAAAGAAAATTTAATTAATTATATTAAAAATTAACACAACAACAAATAATTATTTACCTAGCAGCTGCTGATGTCATACAAATTAATTAATGAGTAGGAACTGACTATACAAAACAATTTTTGAGATTAATATAGAAATACTCCAAAAGACAGTCATAAGTTAAAAATATAACATGTGTTGGTCCTTCAAACTTTTTTTCCAAAATACAGTGTACGAAACTTTAAAGTATTGCTCAAAAATCTATTGGGAAATAAAGAAATCCATGACCATTACAATTATAGACATGGTTAATACTATTGTCGCTCCACAGAGTAGCTAGATGCTTTTGAAAACGCCATCATATTCTGGAAGGAGATTGTGTAGTACATTGCCTGAAGAAATCAAGGCCAACCTACCATTTATACTGCAAGAAAATTAAAATAGCAATGAAGTGCTGACTCTTGCAGATAATTCTCTCTATTTATTACATAAAACACATAATACCAACTGATAGTTAATATACTTGTCTAGAACAGTTATATGGTAAAGACCAGATGGCAGTTTACTGCTACTATTAATTTTATTACCTATAGTACACAATCCAATTACATACTTCATCGTATGACACAACATTGATAATGTCATTGGTGATGGATATGTTATCCTGCCAGACTCGACGGTATACAGGACATCCCATTCCGAAAGGTTAACTGATCTCTGTGTGAATCATTACAAAGTCTGAGATTGGCAAAATGCGGTACTTTGGCAAAGGTAATATAAACCGGTAATATATATATAAGGTATATATAAGGTAATATATATATATATATATATATATATTTTCTTTGGTTGTGGTTGTGTACCAACCACATCCTATCCTATGTTTCGGTTTGGATTTGTGTCTTCAGTCAAGGATTTCATGTGTAGAAGCAGCATATTTCCGCTGCAACTCATATCTTAAGCCAGAATATGTTTGGTAAAACAATAACAAAATAATACATGTAATAACATATACATATAATATGCAGTTACTTACGTTTCAATAACTTATTATCTTTGGTATATTAGCATTCTTCTAAGTCTTTATTTAGTGTATACCTGATAGTAAATATTTTGTATTAAGAATTAAGGTTATTGAAAGCAAGAAGGATCAAACATGTTCAATTTAGAAATAACAATGTTTAAAATAACATTAAGAACTTGAAAAGTATTAATGGATAATAGTTTACCTGTAAAATTAATTTTATGTTGCATTCTGTTTCAGGCACTTGATGAAAAACAAACCTCATCTTCGATTCTGAAAGTCTAGTTATGTGCCTCCCATGTATATATTTAATTCTCTATGACATATTCCAGTTATTGTAGATAAACTTTGTTTATAAAGAATCACTAACTTGTTTGTTTTCTTTGCCTTTTTCAACCACATGAAACTCTTGGTTATTTTATTTTTAATTGTTTGTCACGCACAGTATCAGTTATCAGATTTAAACAGTGCCTTAAAATCACTGTGATTCAATTACTTAATTATAAAATATGAAAATCCTTAGTTACATATTTTAAAATTATTATATTGTTTTTCAATTGAAAAGAAGTATGAAATTGTTTCATAAATCATAACATACTGAGTGAAGATTAAAATTAAATTTATTATAAATGTATTTACAACGTAATTTAACTAGTACTGAGAAACTAAAACAATAATTCCCATTGAATAATTGTGCAGAGTGAAAAAATATACAACTATAGGTAGCACTCAAAGCAGTAGGTCACTGGTAACTTGTTGTTACCATAGTGCAATATATTAGAGATCAGAGGTCAGTCTCAATACCAGTATTTGTAATACCGTTTTGTACACTTAGGTGATTTCTTATAACAATAAATAATCATAGCCTCTTCAGGGGACAATATAGTCTGTCACACCAATTGGTCAAGCTAAGAATTTAACATGAATGCTGAACATTCACTTTTATTTTCACCTATCCATTATTTTTAAATTGAAGGTTTCACACTAAAACTAGACTTTCAAGATTAGAAACAATTTAAAAACTTAAATTACAAAATCATAACTAGCTAAATGAGCAAAATAGAGTGCTCTTCAGTATGCCATATCGTGTGTGTGCCTAGCACTTCTTATCAGTATTGTCTACATTGTACTATCACTACTACATATATAGTAAATAGTAATGTAAATGACTGCATCGTACATTACATAGCTCTAGCTTGACCTCAGTGCTAATAGCCGTTGATCTTCATCGAATATGCATATGTTGTACTCTGCATCAGTATTGTCTTCTCTGATATCTTTGATTGTCTTCTTAAGTGAATTTTTATAGACAATCAACACAAAGCTAGCAGATCACTGTAATCATCCTTATTTGCAACTGGAGGCTCCATGCATCCTATTACAATCAGGTAAACAGGAACCTTGGATCAGTGTCCTTGGTAGTTGTAATAGGGATCATGGGTAGAAAAAACAATATAGAATATTGGCTTGTTGCATATATACGGTCATAATAATTTCACATTAGAATGTTACACCTAATGTAGTTGGATCACAGCCCAAACAAAGAAATAGACTAAGGATAAGTGAGCAGCAAGTAAAACCAGGACAGATAGGTATCATAATGAGGACTGGGGAGGAAGTGCATGAGTCATCCACTATTGAACATCACTCCACACTATTTAACAGCTGTAAATTATTACAGTACACTAATATTTGTACACTTCAACATGTGTAGCTCATTAGAAAAAGTAATAGCACATCTGCTGTATTTTTGAAAAGATATGCAAACAACAATTGAACAATTTGTAAATTATGTACATATTTTGTTTCCATTAACTATTTAAATCATGTACAGACAAAACAAATTTCAATGTAACATTATTTCTTCTTCAATATGTTTGTTAAGGTATGGGTATTTCATCTAAGTAATCTATTACAGTTACAATTCAGATTTTATTTTAAATAAAATTTACAAATAATGTAAGTGAGAAAAAATTCACTGCAGAAGACAGCTGGCTAGTTTCATAACAATTTAATAGATGTACAATACTAAATAGGTTGTGTCACAGCATGGGGGTAGACGGCTGAGCACGACTATCGTGATCAGTAATAGACGGATCGATCAACTCGATACACTGTGAGTTATCAGTTTGGAATTTACTTGGATAACGTTATCAATTCGTAGAATTAGACTTCGATATCCAAGAAGAAGGAGACTACGTCACAGATTCACTCGTTGGCACATGCCCACTCTGCCCCAATTATACCAACAGACCACTCTAAGATTGACCTGTTCCACAGTACAGGATTGTGCAGACTGATAACCGGTGACACTCAACTTGCCGATATCTGAAATAGTGATACGCCTTCAATGTCACATATGCAACATTAACCCTTCGTGTTTGTTACTGCATTCTGATTATACGGGCGATGGCTTTACCTACGCAAGATTTAGAAACAACCTCTATTTCATCTTTTATAATTATTATTTTGTTACTAAAATACCAACAAAACTTAAGTGTATACTATTTTGCTTTAACACTCTAAATTAATTAATACAATGTCCTTTACGCTTGAAAACAGCAAAAATGGCAAAGATTGCATTATTATGGATTGCTGTAATAATCCTCAAATATAGAAATAAAAAATATAGAAATGGGTTTTTTTTTTACTTAGTTTACTATCTAAAGTATTGGAGAAGTGTGTTAAATATCAATTGCAATCGTATTTGGAACTTAATAATATTTTATCAGAAAACCAATTTGGATTTAGAAATGGAAAAAATACGACAGACGCTCTTTTCTTGCTAAACAAAGTGATCATGGAGTCAATCAATGCTAATGAAAAAGTGTTAGTTATTTTTATTGACTTGGCGAAAGCATTTGACTCAATTGATAGACAAATCCTATTTTCAAAATTAGAATGTGTTGGAGTGAGGGGTGTGGCCTTGAACTGGTTTAAGAGTTATTTGAGTGATAGGAAACAAGTAGTATCAATTAATAATCAAACTAGTGATGTCCTCAGTGTAGAGTATGGTGTAGTTCAAGGCAGTACACTCGGACCTTTACTATTCTTAATATATATAAATAATATTAAACAAACTGAATTTAACAGGAAGACTTTTTTCTATTTGCAGATGACATGGCAATAAAATTAAAAGGTAGAAACTGGAATGAAATGTATCAAATTGCATCAAGAGAAATAACATTAATTCATAAATGGTTTAATGATAATGTGCTAACCATGAACGTAGGCAAAAACTAAATGTTTGCCAATTGCACTTCGTGCCGCGGGTGGGCCGCCCCGCTGATCTCAGATTGATGCTCCACTCTTGTGGTAACGCAGTAAATCGGTGCTGTTCCTTCAACATCATTGAAAGGGTAGACCCAGTATAAGTATTTGGGAGTAATTTTGGATTCGAAAATTGAAATTTGACAACCACATCGAGAAAATTAAGAACAACCTTAGAAAATTAATATATGTTTTTTTTATCAGCTGAGTCGGATACTAAATTGTGATGAAATCCAGCGTGTATATTTTGCTTATGCGCAATCTATCCTGTTGTATGGAATAGTTGCTTGGGGAGGCGTTCGTAAAAACCTAATTTACCCTCTTTACATTTTACAAAAATCAGTAATAAAAGCCGGGTTTAAAAAACCGAAACGCTACCCCTCAATTCAGCTTTTTCAGGAGACAAAAATACTTACAGTAAGGCAACTGTATATATAAAATCGGTTTTTGGTCTACACCTTCACGCATCGTGACTCAGTGATAACTGAGGTTACACACCAACATTTCACCAGACATGCACAACATGTTGGTATGCAGGTCCCCAGAGTAGTGACAGCTGCTAATTGCACAAATTCTTTCTATTTCGCAAATTTTCTCTACAGAACAATACCTGCCCATGTAAGGGGATCTGTAGGTTTCACTTAGTTTATACAAAAAACTGATCACCGCCTGGCTGGTGGAGGTGAGGGCTGATTACGCGGAGCTGCTAATCTGCCCTGAGTATGCATGAATATGTCAAATTGCTGACTGACACCATCTACACAAGCACTGTGTCTGAGCTGGTTTTCCCTCGTCCATGCGAGTATTGAAATATTAAAGTATTAAAATACATGCAAAGCCCACAATTTTTAATTAAATTTATTTTAAATTGAACTTTTTATCCTATTTTAAATTAATTTAAATCTGGGGTTTTATTATTATTTCATACTTTGTTTTTATGTTTTAATTCATTAATTGTTTTTAATTATTACTTTTTTTCGTAAATATTTTTCATAAAGTAAATGGTCAAAAACATCTTTGAACCTACATGAGGAAGAAAAGTATTTCTGTAGTGCTAGTCAAATACGGTGGTTGATGTATTAAGTGTAGTTACAACTATTCTGTAGCAGTCTTAGTATGCACTTATTTTTATTAACGTATACTGTACATTTTCTAAATTTATTTTGTTCTTTAGTGTAATGTGTTTCTTTTTTTATCTTCCTTTCTGTCTTTTTATATATTATGTAGTAAGCGCCACAGTATTTTAATGGAACTCAGAGCCACGCCACAGGATTCGTCCCATGTGGTTCTTTATTCATATTGTAATGTGTGATTGATTGACAAATAAAGACTTTCTGATTCTGTAAATACAGAGAGCAAAGAACGTATGCCAATGGAGATGTTAACTGACACTGTCTAGGCCGTTCATGTAATGCGTCAATTAGAACTGACGCTGGCAAAACAAAAATTATTATGGTTCCAAATGAGAAACATACCAGAGATCACCCAGTCACAATGCGTGCTCTGAGTAAAGCAGCAAGTTCGCCTTCACCATCCACGATCGGCCGCGCATCTCCTGCGACTACAACACCCCCGTCACCTGCGCCTCACCCGCTCTATTCTCACTCGGGGTCTCGCCTCTTCTGTCACAGAGACTTTTTAATTAAAAAAACGTACGATACGGCATGTCAGACCGAATTCGCCCATTTAAAAAGCAAGGACGAGCTAGTCGCTTGAGTAAAGGAATTAACTTTCCTTCAATCTAATTTAGTGGACAAGATACAAGATCTTACGAGAGAACTGGAGGAAGCTAAAGAAGAACAAAAGTTTTCAACACAAAATGAATGTGTTGGAACTCAAACAAATAGGGAAGAAACAGAAATAATTTCAACACAAACAGAATGCGTGTATTTCCAACAATCTACATGGTAAAAATGTGAAATATTGCGAGATGAAATGAAACATTTGATTGGCACAATACGTATGATGGAAGAGGATCAAAAGAGAAGTCATGATTACTCCGTTTATCCTGATCATCTCAACGTTAGAAATAGTTTCTCTGCTCTTGAAAAAGAAGACTGTGTAATGATGGACGAGATCTGGGAAAGAAATATTGACACTGCGAAGTTTAAAACTGTTAAAAGAAGGCGCAAACGAAGAAATAGTACTAAGAAAACTGACAAAAAGAATCTACAGTTTGGCAATTGTCTGTCGTCGTCCACCACATTAAGCAAAACAAGATTCAACATTAGTATTTTCGGTGACAACCATGCCAAAGGCCTGTGCGTATTTATGCAAAATCAAATAACTAATTAATAATGTTTGTTTGTGCGAATTCAGGAGCACGATTGTAGTACGTACTAAAGAATAGTACGGACATGACCAAACATTATGGAAAAAAGATCCTGTCATTATCATAGGTGGAAACAATGATATGGGAGCTAAAGAAAATAACAGTTTAAACCATGTTGGTCTCGTAGAACTGATTCAAAAACATGTTAAGTCACAACAAAACAAATCCTATGTCGTAGTCAATCTGTTTCATCGACATGATCTGCCCTATCAATAAAGAAATCAAACAAACGAATAGTCAGCTTCAAAGACTTCAGAAAGAAGTTGTGTGGATTGTTGATGTCTCCAGTTTGGCCCGAAGATCGTTCACTAGACACGGACAGCACCTCAATGGGTGTGGTAAAGCTGCTCTGTGTGCTAAGATCCTGTTGAAGATCAAGAGCTTGGGGTCGAGAGCAAGATGAAACCTTAGACGACGCAGTGGCTGCGGACCAACAGCAGACGCATCTGAGCCGAGTGTTGAACGACGCCGGAGAAGATCATTCATTGCTGAACGCCACTCCGGAACCGACATCTGTAACGCTCCAGTTTGACAGTTATGCGGACGTTGTGAGAAGTAGCAGTGAGACGGTCGTCGAGCGGTGAGAAGCAGTTGTTAGAACCTTCACATCAAGTTACTGATGGCGTGGAGAGCGGAGAACCACACCAAACGATCGGCGGCAGGCGATTGTCAACATGGGAGCGTGATGACGAAGTTCCAACCAACCAAATAAATTTTTTAGAAGTAGGACAAACAATTCCAACAAATGTAAAATAGGACGCAAGTGTGAGATGCCGGTACCCCCTTCCAAAAAAATTCGTAAAACACAATACATTCTATACAATACAACATTCAAAATTCTGCACCAAAACTCTCAGGCCGCTTAAAATAAAACTGATATTTTAATTTGTTAGCTGATGAAGTAACGCCACAAGTGATGGTTATTACTGAACATCACTTTAATAACGACACCATTCAACAATTTCGATTAGAAAATTATTTCTTGAGCAACTATTTTGCACGAAGCCAATTTAAGGGTGGGGGTTTTGCTTTGTTTGTGAAAGAGGGAATTAAATATGAAAGGAGGTGTAATATTCCATCTCATGAAAAAGATTTTGAATTTGCTTCCATATCAATAACAACAGAAAACAAAAAAATATTTCTGATCGGCCTCTATAGATCTCCTAATGGAAACTTTGATACTTTTATGGACCAAATGAACCTTCTTTTGCAAATTATTTTTCAAAACAACATATCTTTCGTTATCATGGGTGATTTGAACATAGATATACTTAATGTCACAGACATTAAAACAAGGAGATCAGGGGATCTGTTGAAAACCTACAACCTGCACTGGTCCTTGAACTTGCCAACAAGAGTAACAGCTACCACTGCCACCGCGATTGACAACGTTGTCACTAACATTCCATCCGTGGATGTATCATTGATGGTCACGGCTGTCTCCGACCATGACACACAGCTGGTTACTCTGACTGAATGAGGTGTGTTCAAACTGTTATTAGCCGAGTTACCCGACCCGAGAATATTTTCGCGTTATGCACATTATTGAAGGACGAGACTTGGGACTATCTCAACAATTGTTTCGGAGCCAATGAAATGTTTGGAACATTAATAAATTATTACTGTACTACCTGGATATTGCATATCCTTTTAGAAAAATATCTCAAAAAGGAAATATCAAACGGAATAGTTGGATTACACCAGGAATATTAGTTTCGAGGTCTAAATTAAAAACCTATTATCAGATTTCAAAAACATCTACCAATGAAAATTTCCAAACACAAAAACAACAAAAATAATTACTAAAACGTTATTAAGGCGGCTATAGCTTATGAAGTGAATAACAAATTAAAATCGTCTAATTATATATCCAAAACTGCTTGGAGTATTAATAACAAAGAAAGTAAAAATACAAAGGCGGTGTTTCCTATAGAACTGACTCTAGAGGGAAATACCATCAAGGATCCCATTTTAGTTGCAAATTTATTGAATGACTTCTTTGTTGATGTAGCAGTTATGAGTGGCGGTGCGCCTCCGTCAGCTTCTAGCTGTGGAGGGTCAAGTAGCCCAGTGGCGTCAATGGTGTTAACTGCTGTTACAGAAAGAGAGGTGATGGTGGCTATTCGTGACCTAAAGCCTAAACGTCCCAGAGACGTGTATGGAATGTCTGGGTGGCTTCTTAAACAGTGTTTTCTCACGATTGTCAAATCATTGGACAGAATAATTAACTTTTCATTTGAAACTGGGCAATTTCTAAATGGTCTGAAAAACGTTAAAATTATCCCATGCTCTAAAAAATGTGACTCTAGCTCTCCAGGTAACTTTTACCCATTGCAATTTTACCATAGGTTTGCAATTTTAGCAAGGTGTTTGAGGCGTTGTTTCTCACTCGGATGTTTTCTTTCCTGGATGAGCATGGTATTCTCTGTAAGGAACAGTTTGGTTTCCTAAAAGGAATATCAACAATTGATGCAGTCACCCAATTGATTGACATTGTGGTGGAGGGCCTTGACAGGCGAATGCGTCTTTCTTGACCTATCTAAGGCATTTGACTGCTTAGATCACCAGATCCTTATTTCCAAATTACACAAATGTAGCATATGAGGCATACCACTCATGTGGCTTGAGTCGTACCCCAGCAACCGTTACCAACAAGGTTATTTAAATGGCGTCTCATCAAAACACGCTCTCGTAAAATATTGCGTCCCACAGGGATCTATTCTCGGCCTTGTGCTTTTTTTTAGTTTATATAAATGATCTTAGGTCATCTATATCAACTGGTCAAATGGGTCAGTATTCAGACGATACTATCCTCTGTTTCCAGGGCAAATGCGAAGAGTCTTTGGAAATTGATTGCTTTGTAAATTCTAATTCATGTCTTCAATTTTTATCAAATATGAATCTACCAACAAATGATTGAAAATCAAACTTCATCTATTTTTCAGGGCGCAGAGCGCCCCATGATCCCGGCCATCAGATGGTCATTGATAAAGTTTTAAGCACCAAGTTTCTATGAATTCACATTGATAAAGGTTTGTTCTGGGACAAATATTTGGACGTTGTCTGTACTAGAATACCTTCAGGCATCTATGCTTTGAGGAAATTGGCAGAATTTTGTGGAATAAACCTACTGAAAATGGCCTAGTGTACCCACATATGTCATACGGCATAACATTGTGGAGAGGGTGTGCAAATGTCCATTTCCAGAGGTGTTTCGTTCTTCAGAAGAAAGCAGTATGAATTATGGCAAAAATAAGAGTTAGAGAATCCTGTAGGGATTCTTTTAGAGAACTTGATTTGTTAACCTTCCCAGCCCTCTACCTATACGAGACCGTCTTGTACTGTCGTTACAAATGTGAGGTAACGCGGGGCAGGTTCATGAGTACAATACCAGAGGGAGGAATGCGTTTAGATTTGCGCAGCTCAGGCTCCAGGCTTACGAAGCTCTACCATCTGAGGTTGGAGCTAATCTGTTCAACAAGCTGCCCTTAGACTTGCGTGTAGAAAATAGGAAACTACTGTTTAAGAGCAAGCTAAGGCGCCTACTACTCTGTTGGTTAGTTTGCGTATCACGAGGGTTAATCAATTCTGTTGGGTTGGAGGTACCGTTATGTGTAGCACTTTAGAACTTTTAACCTTGCAAACACATTTTTTTACCTTTTTTT
This sequence comes from Homalodisca vitripennis, assembly GCF_021130785.1. Classification (NCBI taxonomy): domain Eukaryota; kingdom Metazoa; phylum Arthropoda; class Insecta; order Hemiptera; family Cicadellidae; genus Homalodisca; species Homalodisca vitripennis. Next base: position 172,099,054 of record NC_060210.1, read on the forward strand.
TTGCATTCTTTGCAATTATAAGCAATTAATAATTGAATGTTATATTTTTAAGGATACTTGTTTGTTATTTGTATTGTTTTGTAACTTGTATTTATATTCTAATATGTTTTAATCGTTATGACGCTCGCCATACAATATTGTAATTGTCTACGGCAATAAAGCTATTATTATTATTATTATTACTGAATAATACTTAAATACATAACATCCGTTTGCATCGCGGTCACTACCACTCTGCTGCTTTGCCGATTAATGCGTAGCCTACCGCTCGTTTAGTGCCAAAGTCCGCAACGGTCGGCTGATTTTAAATTATACAATGAATTGTTACATGTTTTTTTTGGGGGGGGGGGAGGGCTTGCCGCGGCACAGGAGTAGAACTAACCAAGAAAACTCCACTACACTAGTGGAGGCAACCCTCAGATGAAGCTCGCGAACATATGTCGATCTTCATTCGCAATTTCACGATCCACGTCGCGTTGTTTCGAGATTAATAAATTCTTGATTCAAGAAGCTTTGAAATTATGTCTTAATTGTACAAGTTCTTGGAGACGGAAAAATTGTTTTTGTAATTTTCCCGGTTCTCTAAAAAATTCCCGCCTTATTCCCGGTTGGGTGGCCACCATAACAATAATATTTCCTAATCTTTATTGGAACTAGTTCCTGCCATACGGAAGCACAAATCAAAATTAGTTCCTAAATTTGCCATTAGAGAACAATAGAAATCAAACTGCATTACTGAGGGTTTTATCTTATTACAAAGAAACACTAGAGTAATTTAAAACGCATTTGCAGAAATCAGAGATTCTTTATTGATAATCTTTAAGATTACAAGTAGCGTCAATGAAAATAAGATGTACACAGTTGTTAAGTCTTATTATAAAGATTATTAGTGGTCTTGAATAAGTTGCCTCCAAGAGTAGAATTCCTCTATTGTATAGATGGCTCTCTGCAGTAGCCAGTTCTTCATTGCTGTCTTCATTTTCTTGAGATTATCTTGATTATTCTTGATTTCTTCTGGCAGAGCATTAAAGAGTTTCTTCCCAGCGTAGGTAGGTTTTTTCTCAAATAAGGCTGTTCTGTGAAGAGGTAGTGGGAAGTCTTGACCATGTCTTGTATTATGCTCAAGGAGATCACCATTTCGAGGAAGGTCTCTTGTTTGGCAATACAATATTGTTTCTATTATGTAAAGGGATGTAACCGTAAGTATTTTCAATTCTTTAAATATAGTTCTACAACTTTCTCTAGGTCCTAGGTTGCCCATTAAACGTGATTTCTTTTGGATTTTGAGGACTTTTGAAAGGTTGAATTTTTTTGTGCTCCCCCATGCTGCTATTCTATACCTTTCAAATAGCGCATAGCACGCTATTTTAGTGGATTCAAGGTTGCTAGTTGCATGGGTTCGTCGTAAGGCATATAGAGATGAATTTAGCTTTAGGCATAAATTGTCAATGTGATTTGTCCAAGTTAACTTATTATTAATTGTTATTCCTAAATAATTTATGTCTTCTGCTTCTTGGAGGTCAGGGAGTTCGGACACATAGTTTTTATTAGTTCCTATAGTGATTTGCTTAGTCTTGGAGCTGTTTAATACTAGATCATTGTATCTGCAATATTGTTGGGCCATATTAAATGAGATGTAGGAGTTTATTTCCAGCTGTTCAACATCCTTTTGGGCAGATAGCAGAACAGTATCGTCTGCATACATAATAGAATTTGTGTAGTTTTCCAAGAAAGTTGGAAAGTCATTTGTAAATAAAATATATAGGATTGGCCCTAGGACGGAGCCTTGGGGAACACCTCGAGTCACTGGTAGCCTTCCAGACCTGAAGGTGCAGGTGTCTCCATGTCTTCTCTGTTTGACCTCCACAACTTGGTATCTTTCACTCAAGTAACTCTCAAACCATTTCAGAGCTGACTGTTGAATGCCAAGAGATAGTAGTTTGGCTAGGATTAGGTGATGGCCAAGACAGTCGAAGGCTTTACTCAGGTCTAGAAAGATACTGGTGATGGTGTTGCCTTCTTCTAGATTGTCTATAATAAATTCAACAAGGTCCATTATTGCAGTTAATGTAGATATTCCTTTTCTGAAACCATGCTGTTTATTTAACAGGAGATTATTGGATTTCAGGTGAGTGAGGAGTCTGACATTTCGTCCAACCCAGAGGAGGTTTTACTTGCTAGTGAGTTGATTGTTTGTTTAATCTCCTTTACTGTGGTAGGGGTCATCTCTGTCATTATTGTTTCTATGTTGTACAGTGGATTATATACTATGTTGTCATTTGATATTTGTTATTGTTTTAGGGTGTTGTCAGCAATATTAACAAAGAAGGTATTAAGGTGGTTAGCGATTTTATTTGGGTCTGTTTCTTGTACTTTATCAATTTTCAAATGAGTGTGGCCTGGTGTTGTTTGGTTTTGAGCAGCTCTTTCTCTATTTATAATTTTCCAGATTGCTTTGGTTTTAATGTTAGCTTGATTTATATAGTCTGCATTGGCCTCCTTTCTAAGCTCTCTGAGTTTTAGATCATAGGTTTTCTTCTTCCGGTTTGCTTTAATCTTATCTTCTATTCTTCCTGTGAGATTGAACTTGTCCTGTGCTTTAATAAACTCTTTCCGTAAGCTCAAGGCTTCTTCGTTGTGGTATGTATTCCTTTTAGAGTGATGTTGTTTCTTGGTTTTGAACGGACAGGCAACATCTAAGGCCCTAGTAAAGGTGATAAGGAACTTGTCATAAGCGTCATCAGTGTCGTTTGATTGTGTCACATTTTCCCAAGTTTCTGTGGCTAAGAGGTGTTTTAGGTTGTTTAGATTCTTTGAGCTTGTATCCCTATATGTTGAGTTGTCAAGTATTTTAGAAAGATCAGCTGTGCAGTATTGACCGGTATGATCTGAGAGACCAGTGTTACAGACTTCTACATCTAGTTTACCTGGAGGGAGGTTAGTCCAGATAATGTCAATAGAAGAGTTAGAGGTGTCTGTGACTCTTGTTGGTGGCAGGGCAAGTCTCCTAAGGTCATGTAAGGCCAACAGTTCATTTAGTGAAGCTCGTTCTCAACAGAGAATATATATTATACCAATAACAATTGGTAAGGTTATCAATGTTGATATCTCCTGTGACAATGATGTAGGAGTTGTTTGTATGTACTTCTGTTATAGTGTCATCTAAAACTTGGAGTGTTGTCTCAATATTGACATTTGGTGGTCTATAATATCCCAGTATATGTAAGTCTATTTTATTGCTTATTTTTATTGTTATTCCAGTTACCTCACATACCATTTCTACACTGTATTTTTCCAGGTTAAGAGAGGTAGTTTTGTTGGCTAGCTTATTGTGTTTATATATAGCAACACCCCCTTTGATATGTTCTGTTCTACCATATGCACACACACTACTATAATTACTGAGCCTTAAATGACTGATGGTTTGCTTTAGTCCATGCTCAGTTAGGACCACTATGTCAGCTGGTTTTGTATACAATAAGTGTTGTAGTCTTTCGATTTTATTGCTTATTCTGTCTATGTTCTGATGGAAGATTATAAGTCTCTGTGTTGGTTTTTTATTTGATAAGTCATGTTCCAGAAAGTCCTTGTTTTGAACTTCTTTTCTGTGTCGCAGGTCTAAAAAATTACTTGTGTTGGTGTTAGCTGTTGTTTCTGTGGCAGATGTCTCTCCATCAGTAGAGTTGTCTGTGGCATGTGCTATGTTGGCTTTAAGTGTCATATCATCCGAAGATATTTGCAAATTTGATATATGAGTTTCCTGGTTGTTGCTCAGAGTGTAGTGTTTTGAAATATCCAAAATCGAACTTGAGTTGCCTCTTTGAATTAGTTGTCCCTCATAGTATTTTTTGTTTATTATTTTGTAGTGTTCTATGTGTTTGTTGAGAAACTCTTCTATGCATTCACTGGGATCTCGAAGTTTCACAGAGATGTGACAACTGCCGTTGTAGATGAAATTCCAGAAATGATTTGGATTTTGTGGACCCTCCCCGTGGAGTGATTGTATGACCCTTTAGTTTATTTCTTGTCATTATGATGTGCGATTGCTTGAGCTTTTGCCACTTGCAGAGATACACTGAAATGATTCTTTCCTCGGCTTGCATTCTTTTTTGTGACTTTGGGGGAATTGCAGTAACTATAACTCAGCCTTTTTATAGTAGCGGGGGTCGCTGTCGCTGGGTTACTTTTTATATCATGCAGTTATTCTTGAAAAGGTGTTCTATGTGGTCTTAGCGGACCTTCATTTTTGTCAGCTCAAGGAGGGGTGTAGTCATGGGTGATAGAGTGCTAAACTCTGAGGTATGGGTCTGTGTTCGTGAGAGTTTTACAGTTGTTAAGGCTTGTTTTGGATAAACTTGATCAATATAATTAGTTTTCTGTTTTTTAAGTTCATCTTGAAGTTTTTTAATTTCTTTTTCATAATTTAAAATAATTTGTTCCTTCTCCCGGACCTGCTCCTCAAAAGTTTTGACTAATTCTATTTGAAATTGTTTCTCTTTGGTGAGCTGATGTTCAATTTGATTTAGTTTCAGTTAAGGCCAAATTTCTATTGATTAGTGCGTCTTTTTCATTTTCCAAATCTTCAATTTTCATTTCATTTCAATTTCACTGTATTTTTTTAGGTCTGTGATCTGTTGTGATAGTTGGACATTTTTGAGTTTTAAATTATTTAGGTTTTGTTTTAGTTTTCCATTTTCGGCCAGCAAGGCATTTCCTACTTCAGCAGCTAAGGTAAGTGAAGTTTCAAGGTCATCATCTTCCATGTTTTTAATTTTTCCTTGAACTTCATCAATTGTTACTTGCGTCAAGGAAGTGAATTCATTATTAATGACTGGTTTTTTGAGGTGTGGTCAGTTTTATGGTCAAGGATGTGGGAAGTGCTTGGTAGTTGCTTATCTGCGAGGAAGTAAGATTGATGAGTGCCTGCTTCATTGGCCGTAGAGTCAAAATTTGAGGTGTCTTGATCTAATTTTTTACAGTTACTGCATTTCCACACATTAATTTCTGTAATAGTCCATTTTTAAGGGTTTTTTCTCAAGCATATTCTGACATCCAGCATGGTACCACATATTGCAGGGTCCAGAACATTTTATTCCTGAGAATTTAACTCCTACGGTACAAGAGCCACAAAGATACTTTGTTGGCATTTCAAATCTCAGTCAAGTTAAGACTGGGTTAATAAAGTGATAAATATTTATTCAGGTTGGTGTAATGTAAAACAGTTTGTGAGAGGTAGTCTATTTCCGATTTATGTAGACTCTTGAGAGTTTGACTGCTTCTCTAGGTTAAAATGATAAAATTTCAGTTTTTTTTCTTGAGAGTTTGGCTGATTCTTTAAGTTTAAGTCTAAAAAATTCCACAGATTTTCAAGAATAATATTAGTGCTCTTGTATAGGGAGATTGTCAGAATAATGATTTATATATTAATGAAACTATATAACAATGTCAAATTAGTAAGTAGGGAACACGTCAGATTTTTAAGAGAGCCAAGGTTAGAAGTAAGGCTGTTGATTGCTGACCACAGCTGTCAGTAGGTCAGGTGTGGAACGTGACGCTGTCAGCACTGTTTCCAGTTGTCACCATGTGGTTTGAATTTATTCAGAAATTTTAGTAAAGTTTCTTGGTTACATAAATGTAAACTCATTGAAAATACTTTGTAGTGTGAATAAGCCTTGTTATTACGATTTCATTAGACTTAAGTTCTTTAAAATGCTTGAGATTTGATTGCAGGTATGTTCCTTGAGTTACAGCTTATTTCTTGTTTTGATCATGATTTCTTGAGTTGATTAGTTTTCTTTAAGTTTTTTATGAAATGGACTTACAGTATTTCCAGGTAAATTGCTGCACAGGCGAGTAAATATTTGTTGTTGAAATACACACTTATGTACACTTTTAACTGGGAGCCACTTCACTTTGACTGAAGTCAGTCAGCCATCTTTGTTGGTTGATAAATGTGTGCAGCTCAGGCATTACCTAACCAGACAGCTCTTTGCAAAGTTTAACATGGGCAGGGCAGTTGACTGCAAAGCAGAGTATTTGTTACACATGTTAACAAGGGCTGACATGTATATTTTTAATAAAACTTTATTTTCTTATCTGGATATACCTTCTTACTCTGTGCTCAATACCCGTTGCAGAAAAGGTTCAAATAAGATGTGTTGTTACTATAAAGCTTACTCTGTGCTTTCAAGGCTATAAATGTAAACAAATTGAAAATAGTGGTTAAATTAACTAAAAATATGGTTGTGCTGTCATAAAACAGTTTATTAAATTTAACAGGCTCTTTCAATTAATTATATTTGTTTGTTGTATTAGAACTTTAGTAAACAAGACGGTATTTTTCTAAACTTTAGGGACCAGTAAGGTGCAGTCCAGAGGGATTTTCGAAAAATAAAAATAGGCCTATATTCATGCCAGGACCCTACGAATATCCATGTAAATTTTCAGTACAATCATTTAAATAGGTAAAGCATGAAAGCAAAACAAACAAACTTTTCAGAATTTGTTATACAATGTTGGACTATCATATTATTTTTGTGTGGTTGACATGAATTTTAAAATATAAAAAAGAAGCAGAATTATGTACCAATCTTTTATTCCATATGTGCAGCTGTAGTGCAACTCACTGAACTAAAATAAGTACTCAATTGTATGATTGTTATTACTGCAACCAATAATACAGAGGTTTGTATGTAATATATACATATCAGACAAATCTTTAAATAGTGACTCAATTTTAATGGAACAATACAAGGGACAAAGTAAATGAGTATTACACATTATTTAGATAGCAAACTATTTGCATCGACTCCACCACAAATTAAAATCTTATCAGCTGATCACTTCCTCCTTCCATACATTGCCTTTAATAATGATGATTTAGTGTACGAAAATAGTTTTGGCAAGTACACCACTATTATATCCAGTAGAGGGTGGCTGCAAGTACCATTAATATATCCTCTTATCTTTGATATTAACCTCTCATTGCTTTGCAACAAGCACTAGCTTAACTTTTTATTTATTACTTTTCACCTTCTTATTCTCTCTGACTAGGTTTACAACCTTTCTGCTTTCATAACCCCACTAAAATGTTCACTTTTTCAAAATAAATGTTTCTCCAACACTTAACTTTGAGCTCACAAGACTTTAGAAAGGCCTTTCCTTTGATTCCTTTCTAATAGTTCCAGTCAGGTAGGTTTTTGTTCTAATTTTGTCTGTGAAAAGGTGATAATCCTTTATCCGAAAAAGAATATATGTTCAAACTGTCAATAAGAACCTTTTGGACAATTTCTATCAGATATGAAATTTTCAGATAAAATCTTTCTTGACAGTTGAAATTCCTGTAATGTCAGGCACTATTTGCTAATTGTACACATCACTATTTAAACCAGTATAGAATGTTTATTATTGAAGTAAAGTACAATGGAGTCCTGCTAATCCGAACTAGTCCAGGAGGAAATTCTTATATTCATTTATAATGATAATGCACAGTTATAGCAACTAATAGCTTCAAAAATGAAAATGGATGCATCATTTAGTAAAAAAAAAACTTAATACGTGTACACTATTTTATTAGGACAAATTGCGTACGGTACATTACATAAATAATGTAAATACAGTACACCAAATTGAAACTTAACTGGACATACAGTACTGATATTATTGTTGAGTACCATATTAATTGTTAAAAGACATGAATTCAGTATTGTCTTCTGTCGTAGTAGGATGACGCGTAGTTTCACCATCATGTCATCGGCAGTTGTAGCAGTAGCCTGTGACTAGTGCAAGGGTAAGTGCTGTTGCATCATCTGCGTGTGGCACCACCTCTCCTTTATCACACAGGTTCTTGTCGTCAATTCTAACCTCCTACCACTACATCAATTCGGGCGCAAGGCGTCCTCCTTAAGTGACTGCGCGAAGGGCGTCTGGCTTGTCTTAAAGAGTAACGGTGGTATGCTTTCGCTTACTCGCCGTAACAATCAGTTCTCACATTTTTATTATGCAAATAATCAATAAGTGACTGTATTTTTGACGTGCCAAGGGAGAGAGAGTACAGTTTGCTCCTTAGCGCATGGACATGTCCAATGGCCACTACAAAAGTGAACTACAGTGTACTGTAACTTACAAACTGACACATGAAATACAGTACAACAGTCAGAAAACATGGTTTAATAAACAATGTTAATATTTTTTTTAAATAGACTCATGCTTAAAACCGTGTTTTTCTGTCATTCTGGATAATCCAAACAATCGCATAATGAGAACTGGGTTCGGTCCCAATCAGTTTGGATTATCGGGACCCCACTGTAATACTATTGTACATTTTCTTGTTCAGTATATTGTTAAGAAAATCTATAAGCAGTTGTATACATTTTTGTTTTTCAATTTGGGTTTTTTTTTCAAAATACAAAAACATGTCCCTAAAAGGGTTTTTATGCAAGACATAAACAGCCACTTTCCAAAAACTATTTTAGTTTTTATATTAAATACTTAAATTTTTGAGTTTTTACTTAAAGCAAATATTAGGTTAAAATACTTGGTTTTCCACTGCAAGTGCATCACAATGGCAAGACAATTAATTGTCTTGGAAAATTTCACAATGAAAAGTCCATGTCGCTTGATACAATCACGACTCAATAATAGAATAAAAAAAATAAAATAAAATACTAGCGACTATTTAAAACTTATCATTTGACATTATAGCAATGCCACAAACTGCATTTGCAAAGGATGTCTTTCCTCCAATCAGAGAGTAATAACAGATGTTTGAAGTAGATGCTCTTGTTGAGGAAGAAATTCTGAATAAAGTGATTTAGCCGATCTTCTTCTTAAACGAAATTTTCTGTAGAAAAAGTAGAAAACAAAATCAGGTGTTTTGCATTCTGTCAAAGTGAGCAAACAGAAACAGCAAACCAATGTTTTGTATTGCAACTTTATACTTTTGGTGTGTATTTATTAAGCATTATTATTCAATAAGGAATACATCAAATCAAACTGCGAAACATCCCAATTAATCTGATATATGATTTTCAATTGCAAGTTTGAATAAAAAGATGACCGCAAAAACAACTAGTGACTAGTTGTTTGACATTGGAGAAACATTTTGAAGTGACTAGTCACTAGTTGTTTGACGTATCCGGGGACAACAGGCCTGTCGAATTGTTAATTATTTTCTAAGTAATAACAAAACAATGGTAAAAATAATAAAAGTATTATTTCTTGAGTTTTTCCTGCACACAATTTAACATTGTCATATATAAGTTGAATGAATTTTCAGTAATGTAAAGAAATAGTACCAAAAGCCTGAAAATAATAATATTATGTTAGTGGGTTTTGCGCAGTTAGAAAATTATAAGGAAATATATTTTCTAATTCATTTCACTAAAACTATACTAATGTAAAGAAATAGTACCAAAAGCCTGAAAATAATAATATTATGTTAGTGGGTTTTGCGCAGTTAGAAAATTATAAGGAAATATATTTTCTAATTCATTTCACTAAAACTATACAATAGGTAAATATAAATTTTGCTTCTTTTGTGTATTTTCGAAGGTAAATAACCTTTAACACATTTGTTATTATTCCTTGAAATATTCTAAAGACAGAATATAAGTGATATAAGTTGTTTATTTGTTGAATTTTTAGAGGCATATAATAATTTCATGAAAAGCTCACAAATGACTGAAAGAATTTAACAAAAACATAACACATTTTAACAATTAACAAAATTAATTTTTTTAATAAATAAAATCATGTCATTCCTTTAAGCTATAACTCATGTACATGCTTTTAAATGACTATATTTCCAACTTGAGAGTGCCTGTTATATCGTGTAGTGTTCAACAAACATTTTATACTTTTTGTATATTTAGTGAAGTTATTTTAAAGAAATATTGAATTTAACTAGAACAAATAATTTCCAAACCCAAAATCAATTTGGTACATCTTAACCTTGTCACAAAAGATGTATTATATTTCTGTGATTCAAATTTCATCAAGGGCTTGTATCTAATTTTGTAGTGATACATGAAACACTTTACGCTTGTTTGTGTTGAATTTAAGACACAGTTCACCTTCCATGTGCTGAGTTGATCCAATCAGTGGCAACTGAAATCTTCACAGGCTGATATGACAACTGCAATATATAATTATCCGCATACTGTACACAATTTTGGAAATCACAAGATAAAAAGTTAAACAGGATTGGACCATAACAACTAAGATGCAGTGTGGATGGTATTAGACTGCACGCATAACTTGTACGTAGAGCCAACTATTCTGTGTAACAGGAATGTAGTGTAGATGTTAAGGAAGTTGTGTTAGATCAATGACACAATTTTCTCTCACTGTATGGTGACATACAAATAATAAAAATTAATTGTGGTGAGTGAGGGGGTGGAGTAATCCTTTAGGAGGTTATTCTTTTAATTTGCTGTTTTAATCTAAAACCTTGAAACTTCACATTTTAGAAAACTCTGCTTGTTGGTCAGGATTTATGGCTTTATTGTACCTCAGCTCACATCTTTAGGACTTCTTCACAAAATTCATATCTGAGATGATAATTAAAGTGATTTTTAAGTTTAATTCAATTTGTTTACTACACAGACTATTTTGTAGTAAACACATAATTAAAATGTTGATACATAGTTGTAAATAAAAGGATAGAATAATGTCCTTTTCTTTTATTATAAAAAGCATATTTTGTTAAAAACTAACTAAAATTGTTGAAACTATAATATTGTAAATAAGATCTAGTCTCAGAAAAAATTTTGAATTTTTTGTAAAAAATAATAAACAGGTAATTTATAAGTACTTGTATACTGTTGCTTCCACAGCAAATTACCCATAAAAATAAGTTGAAGTTAAGGTTAAAGATCTAAGTACAGACTGAGCAACATGCTGGACCAATCAGAGAGGGTGGTCTGAGAGTGTACCTGATTCTCCTACCAAAACTTTCACTTGGTACACTCAGCTTCAGCTTCCATTTGGCCATAATTTCTTCCACAACTGTAATATTCCGGTTATTACATCTTTATATAAAGAGTTAAAACATTTGTACTAAAAATATTAACATTTTTATAGCAATGATATTAGTCTTGGAACTCGTTTAGTAACATATAACCTAAACTACATAATAGCTTTATTAGCAGTGTTTATAATATTTATTGGCAGTAAAAAGCACACTTACCAAAACATAAAATTAATAATTATGAAAATTTGGACATTGTGCAAAACAATAACATTTCTAGTTGTTTATTGAGCGAGTCCTTAGATCCATACTTCAACTTGTCCATTGCACTCATGATACATTATTTTAGGTTTGAGACTGTCAGAGGCCGCATTAAAAGTTATATACATAAACAGATATAAAATATATAAACAAGATTACACATATTTAGAAAAAAATACATGTATTATTTACATAATTTGCTATGTGGAGTGACCGGCTCCTAGCACAGACTATGACGTGTCTGTCAATGGGAGATGGTGTGTATGTAAACATCATTCATGCATCAGTCGATGGAGAAAATTATTTTATACAAACATGATTTGACTTTTTTTTTGTGTGAATATATGATTTTCTGAGAGATTCAAACCTCTAACACCATAACTCATGCATAAAAAAATTACAATAAAATTTATTGTATTTAATCTTATCTATCTATCTATTTAATCTTTATTGGATTTAATCTTGTATGCATAGCATTCATTGAACACTCTACTTTAATAATTTATGATGTTATCCTGTAGGAGATCAATTCTGCTAAATTCTTACGAATATACCTGTGCAAGGAGTTAATGTACAAAGTTCACACCAAAAGCATTTGCATAAAGAACAAACAAAGATATTGGTAATGGAAGTTTGTTAAAATATTATACTTATATAATATTTGATTGGATGTTATGCAACTTGATAACAGAATTTCAAACACAAGAAACTTTTATTTAAAAAATACCATTACAAAACATTTGCTAGAACATACGGGTTAAACACGATATGGGATGGTTGTATTTATACTTTCAGAATCTCCACTAAAAAAAGCATTTCTTAAAAGCTGAGTTTTACAGTAATATTTAAGTTAATATATTAGTTTTACAGTGTGTGTGTATATATATATTTTCAAGTGATTGTGTATTAAGAATTAATGTACTTGCTATTATTTTACAACATTACTTTAGGAAGTACTGTGCCATATCTCTCTGTTAAATATTTCATGCATGCACATATGTGACAGGTTGAGTGAATACGTATGACAATTAATACTGTGAAAATTCATATTGTATTTTTAAATATTAATATTCCCAGTAAAAAAAATTGATGCTAGCTAAATATTAAACAAATTATGTTTATTTAATAATACCAAACACATTCCTTACGCCCAGATCCTAGTGCACAGAGGAATAACCAGTACAATGTATGCAGAACATTTATAAGCTTGAATACCATTTACAATACAAAAAAATAAGATTGGCAAATTAAATTTCCCAAAAAGTAATAAAAATAAATTAGAAGGATATAAACTTCTACAGACAAAAGATACAAATTATAAAAACACCCAACACAGAAAGAAAGAAAGAAAAGTTAAAATGTGTTGGAAGAAAATTGTGTTTATTATCCCTCAGTATCCAGGACAGCAGTCACCTCGCAAGGATACAAGGTTAATACAATAATATTGCAAATCCAATTTTTAGTTCATTACTTAAATTTATTGCAACTATGGATAACTACATTGATAGCTTGACTGAGCTTACAACGAACCCAAAGAGTGACCAGTTAATTTCAATACTCAACAGAGTTTGAAAAATAAAACCAAACCCACTGTTTCAAAACAACAATAGTTTCAAATTAGACAAAACAAAACTTAACATTTGTTACTTTATCTCAATTAATGCCATTAAATTCTAACATATCACAATTATTATTTACCAGCTGTCTTTGAGACTCCAGGTGTTGTTATGACATTGTATGGAACTGGTTTTATACTCGCAATAAAAATAACAATTTAAGTATTAATCTATTAAATACAAATAATCATTTGTCATGACACATTACGATAAAAAAACACCACTTTTCCAGCACACTTCACGAAGCAATCCATCATTTTGATTTATCAAAACTTTACCAAATACTCACTACCACTTGTGTCTTATATGATTTCTTGGCAATATTATACCAAACAATTCCACATTTTGGTTTATCAAAACTTTTATTAAGGCTCACTAGCATTGTGTGTCTTAAATTATTTCTTGGCAATGTGATACCAAACAATTCCACATTTTATTTTAACATTATTCTTTATTACAAAAAGAGAACAAAGTAGTAATATACATCTTCTTAGTCTTTGTTGACGTAAATACACAAAAATGCACACAAAATATACTCATAAAATACACAAATTTAATTTGTGAATTCATGAATGTCCATTAAAGTAAGCTTAAACAAGTGAATACTTCTAATAGTCATGCTAAATCGTTCAGCAAGAAATGCTCTGCTCCAAACTTCGTTAAGTTAAATACAGGAGCACCAGTTGGTGTAAAAAATGATCTACAGTTTTCGATACACGTTCAGTAAAAAGACAAATATATATATATATATGAACAAACAAGTTATTTTACATACCTATCCCTAACAACCCAATGGTATCAGTAGTACTAGAGAACATAGCTTAAGGCAGTTAAAGCCGAGAAGACTGGAATTGAACAGTACAGAAACAAGGAGCAACCTGATGCATTGGCTACCAGTTGCTTACAAAGGTCAATACTATGAAAACGTAAACAACAGAGCAAGGTAAGCTTGATAAGACTTCAATCATTGGCAGACGTTGGGTCTTCAGTAGTGTTTTCGGTAGTAGCAGTGATGGAACTGTTGTTCTCACTTTCACTATTCACTACATCTACAAGTTCAGTGTTGTCAACTTTAGTTGAATTGTCTGCAATAAAACAAATAAAAATAGATTAACACTGGTTGTTATTACTTATAATATAATAGACTTGATATACTCAAAAGAAATTTAAATAGTAAGTGATCCTAAATTGTTCAAAAGAAAATGTATATTATATTTATCAATTTTACTCGGGTATCTTGCGATAGTCACAAAATTTGATTATTTTTGTTAATATAATACTATTTGCATAATTTAATATTATAATTTTTTACAAATAACACCATTCATTGTGTATTTGAATTTGCATTAATTACTTTGAATATAGAAGTGGGTGGCAGTGGCAGTAGCAGTGACAGCAGTGGTGTGCGGTGGCATCTTGTATCTGGTAGGCAGACGGTGGCGGCTCACAGTCCACTGACACTGGCCACTGACAGGCCGCTGGATGGGAGCTGGGTAGCAAGGTGCCACTCGCACATTTACACTGCCTCGTTGCTGCTGCTGTTGCTGTTGTTGTATCACCTGGCAAAGTGTGAGACACATCTATAGAAAGTACTAAATATAATACGTATGTGAGCTGGGTAGCAAGGTGCCACTCGCACATTTACACTGCCTCGTTGCTGCTGCTGTTGCTGTTGTTGTATCACCTGGCAAAGTGTGAGACACATCTATAGAAAGTACTAAATATAATACGTATGTGAGCTGGGTAGCAAGGTGCCACTCGCACATTTACACTGCCTCGTTGCTGCTGCTGTTGCTGTTGTTGTATCACCTGGCAAAGTGTGAGACACATCTATAGAAAGTACTAAATATAATACGTATGGGAGCTGGGTAGCAAGGTGCCACTCGCACATTTACACTGCCTCGTTGCTGCTGCTGTTGCTGTTGTTGTATCACCTGGCAAAGTGTGAGACACATCTATAGAAAGTACTAAATATAATACGTATGTGAGCTGGGTAGCAAGGTGCCACTCGCACATTTACACTGCCTCGTTGCTGCTGCTGTTGCTGTTGTTGTATCACCTGGCAAAGTGTGAGACACATCTATAGAAAGTACTAAATATAATACGTATGTGAGCTGGGTAGCAAGGTGCCACTCACACATTTACACTGCCTCGTTGCTGCTGCTGTTGCTGTTGTTGTATCACCTGGCAAAGTGTGAGACACATCTATAGAAAGTACTAAATATAATACATATGTGAGCTGGGTAGCAAGGTGCCACTCGCACATTTACACTGCCTCGTTGCTGCTGCTGTTGCTGTTGTTGTATCACCTGGCAAAGTGTGAGACACATCTATAGAAAGTACTAAATATAATACGTATGTGAGCTGGGTAGCAAGGTGCCACTCGCACATTTACACTGCCTCGTTGCTGCTGCTGTTGCTGTTGTTGTATCACCTGGCAAAGTGTGAGACACATCTATAGAAAGTACTAAATATAATACGTATGTGAGCTGGGTAGCAAGGTGCCACTCACACATTTACACTGCCTCGTTGCTGCTGCTGTTGCTGTTGTTGTATCACCTGGCAAAGTGTGAGACACATCTATAGAAAGTACTAAATATAATACGTATGTGAGCTGGGTAGCAAGGTACCACTCGCACATTTACACTGCCTCGTTGCTGCTGCTGTTGCTGTATCACCTGGCAAAGTGTGGGACATACACCTATAGAAAGTACTAAATATAATACGTATGTGAGCTGGGTAGCAAGGTGCCACTCGCACATTGCACTACCTCGTTGCTGCTGCTGTTGCTGTTGTTGTATCACCTGGCAAAGTGTGACATACATCTATAGAAAGTACTAAATATAATACGTATGTGAGCTGGGTAGCAAGGTGCCACTCGCACATTTGCACTACCTCGTTGCTGCTGCTGTTGCTGTTGTTGTTGTATCACCTGGCAAAGTGTGACATACATCTATAGAAAGTACTAAATATAATACGTATGTGAGCTGGGTAGCAAGGTGCCACTCGCACATTGCACTACCTCGTTGCTGCTGCTGTTGCTGTTGTTGTATCACCTGGCAAAGTGTGACATACATCTATAGAAAGTACTAAATATAATACGTATGTGAGCTGGGTAGCAAGGTGCCACTCGCACATTGCACTACCTCGTTGCTGCTGCTGTTGCTGTTGTTGTTGTATCACCTGGCAAAGTGTGACATACATCTATATAAAGTACTAATTATATTTGATTGACATTGTTTGCCAAACGTATTGTTGCATCAACAGTACTCAACGTATTGACCTTAAACTGATCTCGTTGCGGAGGGGAGGAATCAGGCTACATGGCAGTGTATCCAACATGTCGAAAAAATCCCTCTGGCTGTGAGGGTCTCAGTACACTTACTTTCTGGATATGCCTACTACTAAAAAAAGGGCATAAACTTGTATTATTAACCCTGGAACTGGCAGTCATATTTCTCTCAGTGGCAGAGTGTTTTAGTACTTCATACATTGCCTTATATTTATTTTATTATTACATGTTTACTATAAAGTACCTATAACTTATTATATATTTCTTTATTCAGCATTGTTCAAGGAACATTTTTCACATAATATAATTAAAACAAAAAAATACCCTTACTCTACCTCTTCGGGAAAAAAAAATGTTTTTTAGAAAAAAGAAAAGTTAGTTCAAAGTTTTTGATTCGTAAAATTGTTGTTGTTAGTGATACGCATAATCCAAAATATACAAAAGGAAGAGCATTTAATTCTGAGTAAAAATAAAACAACACATAGTTTATAAGGTATTTATTTTTACATGTGGTAAACGATACAAAAATCATACACTGACATTCGAAAGTGCTACTTACCAACAAAAGTAAGAACTTCAAAGCTCACTTGGATTTGTACAATCTTGTAACTATTAGTTTATATTAATTTTCTATTTTTTTATTTTTTATTATATATTTTTTAAATTATGTTCTGATTGAATGTCTAAATCGAAATCCTCATCGTTGCTTATTTCATGTACAACTAGTTCTCGAATGTCACTTGAACGATCGCGGAAATTACGACCCATTATGTAAACACGCACAAAAAACTTACTATTGTTGTGTAATATACACAATCATTACAACGACCTCAAACAAACAATAAGCCAGAAAAAACACCATGCAGGTGACGAAATAACAATAGCCGAATGAACCAGTTGACTCATCACTGCGCGCGCAACTAGCGTGGTACGCGGGAGAATGTATACAAACAGTTTAGAGATTACAAAACGAATGGACGTGTAACAAAACGATAAAATTATTTATTAGTGTATTATTTACATAAATTGAACCTTCCTCTTTCGATTGGTATCAATGTACATCTAGTTCTCGAATGTCACTTGAACGATCGCGGAAATTACGATCCATTACGTAAACACGCACAAAAAACTTACTATTATTGTGTAATAAACACAACCATCATTACAAAGAACTCAAACAAACAATAAAAGAGACAGGACACCATGCAGCTGACGAAATAACAATAGCCGAATGAACCAGTTGACTCATCGCTGCGCGCGCAACTAGCGTGGTACGCGGGAGAATGTAAACAAACAGTCAGAGATTATAAGACGTATGGACGTGTAACGAAACGATAAATGATTTATTAGTGTATTATTTACATAAATTGAACCTTCCTCTTTCGATTGGTATCAATACCGATACTCTTTGATCGTGTTTTAAGTACGTAATATTGAGAAATAAAAGATGTATTAAAACGCCCGATATCGGGCGCTGCCATCTAGGATGCGACTAAAACGCCCGATATCAGGCGTTTGCCAGTTCCAGGGTTAATAATATATTTTCAAACCACCTTTATATATGATGAAAAAATATATAAACAACATACACCTGTTTGTTTAATACAAAACATGTCCTACCATAAAAGTGTGATAATGGACAAGCAGGAAATATGAATTGCAAGCTAAATATTATTCACAAGATTAAGATATTTTCTAACTGTGGTTACATATAAATAGTTGTTCTTATTCACAATGAATGACAAAAACATGTTTTACCAATTGTTTTTTTACTGCCAAGCAGCTTTCATCAGATCAATGCACAAACATAGATATTAGAAAACATTATTGTCTGAATTTTGAAAATAAACTGCAAACTAAAATTCTATTTATAAGGACATATATTTTGTTCCTGCGGATATATATATATATATATATATATATATATATATATATATATATATATACAGTTTCCATACACAAGACATAATAAAATTAACTTTTAGTGATTGTGTGTTTACTTTCAAGCAATGTATGCCCCTGCATAGATGCAGCATATTCATGGTGATACATAAACATAAGTGTAAAAAATACAAATTGAAAATTTAAATATTATTCAGAAAACCACGATAATTTATTAATTTGTTTACATATTTACAATTTTTCATATACAGAGTACAAAAAATTGTTACAGCAATCAGTTATAACCAACAAATCAGCAATCAGTTATGCTTACTGCCGATCAGATTAGTTATTGTCTGCAAATAAATGTGATCCTGATCCAACGCACAAATTACATAAGTTAAAAATGAAATATAAACATAAATAATGAATTTCAAGTCAAATATAGTTTAATGACACATTCACAATATTTCATTTCTTTGGTTATCTACCTTAAGTTTTTGCCAACTTTAGGTCATGAATTAGATTATGAAATCAATGTATACATGATACATATTATTGGAAGATCTATCGTTACATTGTTGTGTTCATGGCATGTAGAAGCAGAGGTAACTTACGAACTGGGTTGTCGGTGAGACATTTTGTTGATACGCGGAGAACTTGTGGTGGCTCTGGGTGGGGCTGGGCTGTTGCTGCGATGAGCCGTTGGAGGAACCCGGCTTCCCACCACTCCCACACCCACTGCTGGAGCCACGGGGTTTTGGAGGATTAATCTGGGTAGCTGTAACATATCATAAGTGATACTAAACCAGTGTTATTTATTACAACAAATGTGAATGAATATAAAATTTCACTTAATAATTATGCTCTGAGTAAAATTTGTAAAATTAAAACTTGGAAAAATAAAGTTAGAATTTGTAAATCAGTAAGAATAAAATTAGTGTAATTACTGTTGCATTTAAAAATAATGTTGGGTATATTTGATTGTTTTATTTTATTTGGGGTAAAGAATTTTAGTAAATTATTATTTTGTTTAAATATATATATATATATATATATATATATATATATATATATATATATATATAAAACATAAAGAGATAAGCTGAGTTATAGGACCATCTGAGATCACTGCATTTTTCAATCTTCCCCTCCTTGTGTGACAATATTGCTTAAGAAACTATTAGGTTGAGAAAACTCATAATACATCTAGTTTAACCTTTTGGTTTCTCAACATAAAAATAATATATTTCCAAAAGCGCTTTAGCTTGTGACATAAATTCCAAAAAGTGCTCAGCTCTAATTTGAAATTTTGTAACACTTTACTTAACAGTTATATAAAGACAAAGGCTGAATGTGTTGTTCATGTTTTTTGCAATTTTACACAAATGTATTGAACAACAAAGTTAATAATTAAATCAAATTATCAATACTTGTACATAAATACAGCTGAAAGTGTTCAATACCACCAATTCTTCTGTTGTTAAGTTTGCTGTCAAAACATGTTTATTGCTATCTCATGACTAATTGTCTAATACAGTAAGTACTTTAGTGTGGTACACAGCCTTTAGTATTGTAATTGTTAACTTTATTACTGAAAAATCCTGTATATCAACTAAAATTAGTCTTTCTATAACAAGAATAAACACATAAGTGCCCTCTTGTTGTGGTAATAAAATAAAAGACAACCTAGAATTATATTTTTAATTCAATTGTCTCCTCGAGCATGAGCTGTCTGTCTGAAAACCTATGGTCACTGATGGTATGAAAAACTTAATCAGTTTATTGATAGTAGCACTGTCACAGACCTGTAGATCATGTGTAATCTTAATATAAATCCATGTTTGTTCAAACTAATTATAAATTCGCGTTTTTATACACCTGACGATGGGACTTTCTTCCCGAAACATAAGGTAAATATTTTTGAACTGTTGACAAGGAAAGGTACAATATATTTGTCTATTAAGTGTCAGTTTAAGAGTGACCCTATTTGTTTTAATTATTTTTTTATTAATTTTAGCTGTGTTTGCTTCTTTAGAATTTATTGAGCTATATTGGATTTTTAAGACAAAGTAATTATTGCCTTTCCTTTATAGTTTGAGTACAATAAGTTTTATTACATTTCTGACTTTTAGTCAGTCAGTTAAACACCATGGATGCAGTTTTTGAAAGTTCTACTTGTTCTGCATGTAATATTTTTTCATAAATGTGTATAGGCAAATACAATATCGTAAAGAAATTAATGATGTTCTTCAGCTCCAGAGGAGTGTCTTTTCAATGTGTTGTGTTAAGGCGGGTACAACACAGTCACAGTTCTATGACACAAATATATTATTTATCATATTATGGCTTTGATGAAAAATATTATTGTGTAATGTACCAAATATTAAAACAGTTGAAATACAATCCATTTGCTTAATGCCGTATGTTTTTCTAGAGAAAACATATTATCAAATATATTAAGTTAGTATATTATGATAATAGATCTATGTCATAGAATTATGTTAGTGAAATACTAGCCTAAATAAAAAAAATATTGTCAATGAAAAATTCTTAAGTGCTCAACAAATTAAAGAAGATAGAATCAGGGAAAATAATATGTTTACTTACTTTCATCGAATGTTATTAAATTAAATTAATATACCTTGTAATTTTCATGGATAAGGTTAGAATTACAAACATTCTTTGATATTTTCATTGACATGTATTTAAATTGGTTGAATAAATCTTAATATCTATTTGTTTCCATACTATCAGACATGGAAGCCAATAATTAGTCTGCGGTAGATCTAATCCCTATGACACTGTGGACCACAAAATTTAATGGCAGATGAATATTATTCAGCATCTTTAACCGTTAATAAGAAAAGTATAAAACAATAAACCCACAGAGTCCACCTGGAGAGGAGAAGACTGAGAGGGCGTCTTGGTGGTCTGCTGCGGACTTGAGGTACGAGGGCGCTGTACTGCGGTACTGTTGCGCCATCTGTAACCCATTAGACAGGAACTGTCCAATGTGTTCAGACCATACAATACAATCATTTATTACACTCATTACTACTTCATTTTGATACCTGACCATATAAATATATTATTAGCTTTTTTATGGATGCAGGGTCTAGGTTTTAAAAAGTTTAATAGACATACTGTCTATGTTAAGAAAATTAGAGTGCCAGGAAGCAAAAAAGTACTGTTTTTGAAAAAATCTTCTCCCCTCCTGGTTGAAAATAATAACAATAATGCGTTTGTATGCAATCGAAAGGTTAGTAAATAAACATAAACACTCTGCCATCCACCTTAAAAAATTGGAATAGGTTATAACAAAATTACCTTTAGTAAGATCTTGAAGCTTCTCTGGGCCAACCACACCTGATTATTTTTAAAGAATATACCTGTTTCTTTTCAGTATGGAAGTTTACAGTAATTTTGTGCTAAAAAATTACAAAAAACAGCAAATACTTGATACTCTAAAAAGAAAATAACTAAAAGACCCCAGATTACCCATCATTATCCAATGTACTGTCGACAAGAGATGATGTTTAATAGCGAATAAAATCAAAGGCGGCTAGGTAGACTGAAAAATTTAGAAGAAATGTTCTAACATTAGATACTGTTTGAAGTTTTTTTATGCATGGTTTCTAGTGACGCCTTTCACAGATATCATAAAAATCAAAATGTTAATTAAATTTGTTGCACCAATTAAATTAAACCTTGGAGATCCATGGAAATGAATAGATTGTGAAGCATAAAATAGCGATAAGAGACAAGAAAGTACATAGAAGCAAAATTACAAATTGAATAATTGTAATACCATGTACATAACAACACCAGTGTTTACAGAGCAACATACAAGATGACAGACCTAAATCCATGAATAAATTCACATTTTTGTAACGCATGTGAAGGCCACTCATTCGTTCTTTGTCTGCTACAAAGCGGTACACTAGGTGACAGACCTCGATCCATGGCAAAATTCATATTCAATGTAAGTCATGTGAATGGTAGCTGGCCACTCATCCGTTCTTTGTCTGCTACAGAGCCGTACACTAGGTGACAGACCTCGATCCACGGCAAAATTCACATTTAATTTAAGGCATGTGATTAGTAGCTGGCCATTCACTCGTTCTTTGTCTGCTACAGAGCCATACACTAGGTGACAGACCTCGATCCACGGCAAAATTCACATTTAATTTAAGGCATGTGATTGGTAGCTGGCCATTCACTCGTTCTTTGTATGCTACAGAGCTGTACACTAGGTGACAGACCTCGATCCACGGCAAAATTCACATTTAATTTAAGGCATGTGAATGGTAGCTGGCCATTCACTCGTTCTTTGTCTGCTACAGAGCCGTACACTAGGTGACAGACCTCGATCCACGGCAAAATTCACATTTAATTTAAGGCATGTGATTAGTAGCTGGCCATTCACTCGTTCTTTGTCTGCTAGAGCCATACACTAGGTGACAGACCTCGATCCACGGCAAAATTCACATTTAATTTAAGGCATGTGATTGGTAGCTTGCCACTCACTCGTTCTTTGTATGCTACAGAGCTGTACACTAGGTGACAGACCTGTCCACGGCAAAATTCACATTTAACTTAAGGCATGTGATTGGTAGCTGGCCATTCACTCGTTCTTTGTCTGCTCAGAGCGGTACACTAGGTGACGGAGCTTGATCCATGGCAAAATTCACATTTTTTGTCATGTGATTGGTAGCTGGCCACTTATTTCTTTGTCTGCTACAGAGCGGTACACTAGGTGACAGACCTCATCCACGGCAAAATTCACATTTAATTTAAGGCATGTGATTAGTAGCTGGCCATTCACTGTTCTTTGTCTGCTACAGAGCCATACACTAGGTGACAGACCTCGATCCACGGCAAAATTCACATTTAATTTAAGGCATGTGATTGGTAGCTGGCCATTCACTCGTTCTTTGTCTGCTAGAGCCATACACTAGGTGACAGACCTCGATCCACGGCAAAATTCACATTTAATTTAAGGTATGTGATTGGTAGCTGGCCATTCACTCGTTCTTTGTATGCTACAGAGCTGTACACTAGGTGACAGACCTCAATCCACGGCAAAATTCACATTTAACTTAAGGCATGTGATTGGTAGCTGGCCATTCACTCGTTCTTTGTCTGCTACAGAGCTGTACACTAGGTGACAGACCTCAATCCACGGCAAAATTCACATTTAACTTAAGGCATGTGATTAGTAGCTGGCCATTCACTCGTTCTTTGTCTGCTAGAGCCATACACTAGGTGACAGACCTCGATCCACGGCAAAATTCACATTTAATTTAAGGCATGTGATTGGTAGCTGGCCATTCACTCGTTCTTTGTATGCTACAGAGCTGTACACTAGGTGACATCCTTAATCCACGGCAAAATTCACATTTAACTTAAGGCATGTGATTGGTAGCTGGCCATTCACTCGTTCTTTGTCTGCTACAGAGCTGTACACTAGGTGACAGACCTCAATCCACGGCAAAAATTCACATTTAACTTAAGGCATGTGATTAGTAGCTGGCCATTCACTCGTTCTTTGTCTGCTAGAGCCATACACTAGGTGACAGACCTCATCCACGGCAAAATTCACATTTAATTTAAGGCATGTGATTGGTAGCTGGCCATTCACTCGTTCTTTGTATGTACAGAGCTGTACACACAGATTTGTCAAAATTAATTAAGAATAGCTGTTTCTGTGCTCATTAACTTAACGTAATTAAATTTCTTTGGGCTTGAATTATTTTTAAATTTGTAATTTATTTCATCATGCTTTCTAATTTATAATGTCTAATATTCCTGAATTGCATGTACAATGTATGTGTACAATTAAAACTTTTAACATATTAAAAAAAATTTTATTTAGAGGTATTTCATGTATTTCAAAATATGATATACAACTGTTGACATAGGACACCGACCACATAGTCCGTAAATTGTGTTTAAGGGTATAATTTGAAAAATTATGGCCAGCTACCCCATGTGATCCAAACTGAAACTGACTGAACAATCTTCTCCACATGTGGCTACGATGACTACCTATTCAAATATTAATTTGACAATGTGCAAACAAAATTTAATAAGTTGTGAAATAGTTTGCAAATTAAATTTAATATAAGTTATTAACTGGGTTTAGCAACATTTTGATTTTATATTCTATCCATTAATATTATTAATATTAACCTTTATAAATTAACAATTCAAATCTTTTGTACAAAATGATTGTGTGTAGAAAGTAATGGTCTGAGTGATATTATTACTTAACTGATTAATTATAAAAATAAATTAGTTGTAATATGTCATTCAATTATCAGGATTTTTCTTTTATTTGATCAAACATTTTCAATTCACTTTTCACTGACGAGAAGTGCTTGTAGCTGTTTGAAACCTTAACAGTAGTAATAGGTCTAAATAAGTATAATTTCAATTCCTGAACAGTTAAAATTTGTGTTATTGAAATGTTTCAGATGCTTATTAGGATCGCAAAGTTTCAAAATATATTAAAAATTTCTGAGGTGATTCCTACTCACAAAAAAGAGAGATAATTTTGTTTATTTAAACTAAAACCATCAACCCATTCAATCATTTTTATTCTTACTTTCTCAACAGTATTTGATCTTCAGTAAAAAATGAAGGTAACACAATTAAATTATTACATACAATTGCTCATATTTTGGGTAATAGTTTATTAAATTTTTTGTCACTTAGATATCTACACACTTCTTACTACCCTACTGCAGATTAAATTGTCTTGAATTGAACTATAAAATTGTGGATAACTAGAGCACTGCAAACAGGCGTAAAAATGTTATATAATTTACCTTTAGACCATGATTTACCAACGCAAATTTATTGGTGATTAGTCGGACAAAATACAAAGATGTCACACAAATTAAAAAAAATTATTTTAAATCATCAATAATTATGTTATCTATATCCTTTTTATCATATAAAAAACAAGTCAAAACACTTTGTGCAATTTGTGTAGTGCCGATCAGCTGTTGTTTGGAAATACTCTCAGCAGACTCTTGGCAATGCGTGGTCATAAAAATTTATAACATACAAAATGTTATTTAATAAACTCGGGTACTATAATGACTTTATGCATTGATCTACATTTTTCCATACAGAAATTACAACAACAAAACATTTTAGCGATAATTTGCATACTTCTGTGATCAGCTGTCATCCGCCAAAGACTTATTTCGACTCGATATTCAGCTTTGACAAATTACTGTGAAATTGTGAATTTTCAAATGTATTTTAAAAACTTCTGTTGACTTTATTAATTGTTATAAAATACTTAGAAAATATTGGTATCGAAATTGAGTGGTATAGATACTGCTAAGAATCAAGCAATTACTATAAACTACATTTAATATAAAATTTCATGGATGCCTCTACTGTAACTTATTTGGCCATAAATAATTCAATTTAATTTATTTAAATACATAGAAATTTATTTTATTTGTTCCAATCAAACAACATTACTTATAAATAAAAAATGTACACAGTAAAAAATAAAATGACTACCAGTAAGAAAACTTACAGTAGATCCAAAGCTGCCCATGCCTGCGGGAGTGGCAGCAGGTGATTGTGTATTGAAGGCTTGCATACCAAATGTCGACTGATGCATGCTCTGAGCTGCTGCTGCTGCTTGTATGCTGGAACCACCTGGTTGGTAGAAGCCTGTTGCTCCTCCTCCTAATAATACAACTCATAAATCGTACATCCAGAACCTTGCCAGAACACATGCTGTTAAAGCTGGGTCACAAGCATATTAAACAACACAGTCAAATTAACACAACTATAAGAAGCTTGAATGATCTCTGCAAATATGACCACAATATACTAGTTGCCCAATTAATACATGATCTAATACAATAGGATCTGTGGTCAATTTTGGGAATTTCTGCTTGAAAGATGATTACGAAGAAACCCAGGACTTTAGAGGACCTTAGAAATGAGGTCCTTTAACAACTAAACCCACCCCTTCATCTCCCCTAGATTCATCTGTTTACCAGATCTATGCTCCCTTCTCATAAGCAGGTGGACACCCTACTGCCACAGTTGGAGCTCTGATACGATCACATGAAAAGGATGACCGAAGAAGAACTGTTTTCAGATTGAATCCGAACAAGATATAATAGTATGTGAGTTGTTGAAATTATTGATTGTACTCATATGGCCAGCTAAATAGCTTGATTTTTATGTGTTCATCCTTGTGAAGCAGTCTTACACCCTTCACATTAAAATGATGGGATGCTTCTAGGGCTGTTGTAGGACACACAGCACATAGCTCCACTAATGTAGACAAGCCAGACCCTAAACACCATGTAGTCCAGCCATTGCTGTTGTTTTCTCCATCTTCAGCGACCCAAACATGTGATGAATAGGCAATCATTGGCCTAATGATGGTCTTGTAAAGCCCGACCACCATCTTAAGCCTCTCAGGTTCTACTACACAACTGTCTGCTGGTATAGAGAATACATAGTTATTTATTAGATGTATTATTTGTGAACATTATGTTTTTTTTTAAAAAAAAACGCACTAAGATGGGTTAGTGATGAGTTATGTTATGTGAAACAATGAAATATAGTTCAAACGCACTGATGTAAGTAATCATTTTGTAGAAGATTTACTCTTTAAATACGGAAAAAACTGTCAACTTTAAAATGTTGTTAATCCTGGAGCTTCTCAGAAAAACCTTAGATTTGAAACAGAACCAAAAAAAAGCAAGTTTTTGCAACAATTACTGAATGAGACCTAACAGCTCAGTTTGGATTTCTCTCAGCAGTAAGTTTGGATTTTGATTTGTCCAGTTCAAGACAGTTATGGTAATTATGTTCCCATTAAGCATAAAAGTTCCTTTCCTGAAAAACTACATTCTTTATAAAACTGAAATCATTAATTCACAATATCTATCTGATACTTCTATTGCCATCTGCTAGTTCATGGATAGCTTCACTTTATATGGATGGTATTCATTCCTGCTTATTATAATGTGTAATGAAGATTTACTGATATCATCTGGCTGTTGAGAAACTTTCCTAGTTCCTAGCTTATATGACTTTACGAGATATATAATTAAGAGGGTAGGCTGAAAAGTAGTGCACACATGCTTGTAGAACGCTAACGAAAAGAAATAGCAAGATCGGGTGAAGAGTACAGTAAAGCACAATTCTTAAGCTTCACAATCATTAAATTATTTTTCAACATAGTCACCATTAAGACTAATGCATTTCTCCCAACGTATAACAAGTTTTTTTATTCCGCCACTGAAAAATTCTTCAGATTTTTCCCGAATCCGGGATGCAATAGCTACTTTCACCGCATTGTCTGAAGGGTAATGAGTACCCTTGAGATCCCTCTTAAGCAGAGGGAAAAAAATAAAAATCTCAGGGGGCTAGATTGGGGGAAAGGGAGGGTGTGGAATTGGTTTAAACTTCAGCTTTCTCATTGCCTCTTCAGTTGCGCGCGAAGTCTGTGGACGAGCATTGTCATATTGCAAGATTATTGGCTTGAGGCTGCCTCTTAACACGATAACCTCAACGTTGGAGGTGTTTTAGAGTCTCTATGTATTGAAACGAATTTACCGTCATGCCTTGTTCCAGATAATCAGCGACATAAACTCGACAAGCCTCCCAAAACACAGCCAAAAGGATTTTTTTGCGGATGGTTGTGTTTTTAACTTTTTCATCGCAGGAGAACCCAAATGTTGATATTCAGTGCGACAAAGAAGTTGTGGTGAAAGAAAGTCGTCTCCTTCGTCATGGTAGCACTGCAAAAGTTGCTGGCAGCATTCCATTCCACGCTGTTTATTCTTATTTGTTAAATGGTGTGGCACCCATTGGGTGCAGATTTTCTGGTATCCTAATTTTTGAATAAAGAAACAAACACGATCCTTAGATATTCCAACATGGTTTGCGATATGCTGTTGGGTGATTCGCTGATTATTTTGAACCAAATCATCAATGAGTTTGTGATGCTTGTCGTCTGTGGCAGTGATTGTGCGTGTTCCATCAACAATTATGGCTTTTCCAGGCTCACAACCACGAAATTTGTCTGTTGTCTAAATTTGTGAAACCACTGACAGTCGATCTATCAACAGCATCGTCACCGTAACACTCTTCAAATGACGATGGATTTCAATAGGATTTACTTTTTTCAGCAGTTAAAAATTTAATAACAGCACGTGGTACATCTAATTGACATAGCATTTAAATTCATCTGCATGGTTACACTGCTAACAATACAATGGATTGACATAAGGTTTTCGAACTGCACATACGGGTAGAGGAGGAATGGTACTTACGAATGCCACCAGACGCCCTTCTATAGCTCATTTCAATAGCATTTTACAAGCATGTGTGCATCAATTTTCAGCCTACCCTCGTAGCATTAAGCAGATTTTGGCCTGCCTGATCGAGGCAAGGCATTATTAATATTTTCTGGTAAGTGGCTCTTGCAACTGTAGATTTAGTAATAGACAATTATAAGATCAGTGACCTCTTTAAATGATTGCATAAATCACAGTCTTGAGAAAATATTGTGGTTTGTCCGTTGGACGGTTTAAATCTTATTTAACTAAAAGAAAACATGTAGATCAATTTAATATGCAGTACACCAGCTACCAATATAAAATTCACAATGATGGTTGGTTCCACAGGACTCAATTTTAGGTCTTATTCTGTTTCTATTACACATTAAAATTTCTACAGCCATCTACAAAATTGAGAAATAGTATACAGGTGACTTCTCTACACATTTAGCATGGTGTATAGGTCAATAACTAGTTGAAATAATCATTATTTGTCTGCTATCAGCATCAGATTGGTTTTGAAAAATGGTTTTGATTTGAACAGTAATAAAAAAATACAATATTTTCACTTCTCTATTGCACAGCCTCCAAAACAAATAGAATTAAACCATAGCAAAATTACTAAAATTAAACTTTTTTATCAAGTTAACTGTAAAATTTCTTGGGATACTATTAGATAATGGGCTCACTGGAGATTATCCAAACTGTCTAATTCATGTATGCAGTAAGAATATTCTTTTGACTTTTTATCATCGTCGTGTTGTCACTTCTGTGATATGGGATCATCTATTGAAGGTGATAAAAAAGAAAATCATTGAGAGAATATTCCATCTTTATTATTAAACTCTCAGGAATATTTATTGGGCAAATGGCAACAATATGCACTTTTGCCCTTTTTCAGGATAATGTAAACAATGACCGCAGCAGTCCTGGAGGTATGAGGCATGTATGTACATCAGGAACAACACAGAAGAGTTTACTACAAATGGTTCATACATCACAATTGCATAAGACAGAGGAATAACCTTGAAACTGTTTATGGTACAAGTGCTTTTGAGAGATTTTCCATCTCTTATTTCAATTTACAATAGGCTTTCCCATTATCTACAAGGGGTATAAAAGACTATTTATATGCTTTTACAATGCTTTACATTTTGCTCCGTACTGTCCTTAGTTTTTATGAAAGAGCTTTTTAGCTTGGGTATAGATTAGCATTACTTATCTTGTATTCCTGATAAAATTACTTTATTACAAGTTTGGAAATACTTAAAATAAAACTATTTTGTAAACTGATTAATCAGAAAGTTGGCGATTATTGTATGAACCTTGGATGTCCAATCAATCAGACATTGATGCCCAAAGAGTTAAAGTATCAAAAAATGCCGGGGCTGCAAAACATCTTGAATAGATCAACTCTTTATATCAGTAAACAATTATGCATGTACCTGTAGATGCAGAGTAATACGAAGATGAGGGAGGGATGGTTGGCACCACGTTGCTAGCAGGCCTCTGTACAAGCGGAGAGTTCAGTTGGTAAGGGCTCTGGTTCAGCATTTGTGGGTCAGGATATATGTAGAGCTGTCCAACACATAAACTTTATAAATAATTGTTCTCTTCAAATAAGCACTATTATTAAAGTTAAGGTTAAAATATTACTCTTCTGGTCATTGTACACTGAATGCACTTGATTTTGTTTCTCTTTGCTGTTTACATTATGTTTTATTGTGATTAATATTATTTATTTTAGATGTTAACCCTCCAACTGATAAAGATGGAACAGCCGTCGGTCAACTTTCCACTATTATAAAGTGAAAACAGTTCAAGTTATAAAGACATAACTTGCACCAGTCGAATCCTCTACTCATAAATGTCAATTCATGTTATATAGTTTATATTTAACCGCTGCAAGGCCTTGACGTTCTTTGTTGCTACTGATGCTAGGTTATTATGTAGGCTAGCTGTTTATAATTGATTGTTACGTTGTGAAATTGGCCTCGTTGTTCAAATGTGTAAACTATTGGATGATGAAAGTGACATCGGAAAATGAAGTGGATGATGATATTCTTTGTCAAATTTGTTATCAAGCAGTCTGGATGATTATAACCAATGGAATGTTGAATTTGAACATTGATAATGATAGTGAAAACAATTCATTATTATGGGATATTCATCTTGCCCAAAGAATTCATCAAACACCAATATGGACACGCGGAATACCTAAAAAGTTGTACATACTTTACATTTTTATCAAAAATTGTTTTGTGTTGTAAATAAGTGTATATATGTTATGATCTTTTTGTTCAACTGTGTATATTTTGTACATTTACAGTATCTTACTATCTCAAATCATGTGAAAGTTACATGGAGTGAAACTTAGAAAACAAAAAATTTACAATACACATTTTTCAATTTATGTATAAATAACAAAAAAATACTCTAGTAAGTGCATATTTGTATTATAGATTTTTCTCTGGTTTCAAACAAAAAAAGTAATATATAACGCTTATTACTTAGCAATTATCACATATCTTTTTTAAATATCCGAAAAATATACTGCGCAAAGACAAAAACCAGTGTATCATTTTGGGAGTTTCTTATTATCAGTTGGAGGGTTAAATGTTTTGTAGCTTAAGTGCATATAGTTTAAAGCACCTTACATTACCTCTGCTACATTCATATACAGGGTGTACATAAAGTCCTGCACGGGTATAATATTTTCTGAACGATAACAGATAAAGAAACAAGATTTGGTACATCAATACTACACCTAAAAATCTACTTTTTGAAGGAACTATCAGTTTTCTGTAATATCATGGGGACGTCCCGCAAGGAGTCAGAAGGAAATCTTAAATAGGAGCATAGGTCAATATGGACATCATTTTAAAGGGCTTATCTAGCAGAGTTTAATGCCGCAAACCGCACTCAAAAAGATTGATCCAGTACAAAATGGCGGCTGTTCAAAGATTTTACTTGGTTACATTTTATTAGTAGCCATAACCCCAGTAAAGCAAAACTGCAACCAAACGAATACTGCAGCTAACTACTACACTATGCTTGTCAGTTGTACAGAAGTGAATTATGACATTAGTTATCCTCAAGGGTTACAAATTTGGTCCTAATATATTGATAACGGGGAAAACCTGATAACAGTAACAATTAGAAATCTCAGCGAACTATGACGATCGGAAACACTTCCTGTTTTCATAAAGTGTTGAACAGTTCTCCCTACAGTTGTTCTAGAAATTGGCTGCCTCTCGTGAAAGTAGTCATTAAATAAATGGCATGCTTCCTCGTATGATCGTCTGTTATTTCCCCAACCATCATAAGAAGTGTTATACGTTCACGTTCGTCAAGCGACATAGTGTAGTTGAGAACTACAAGCAATACGACAAACTCTTTTGTACTAAAGCGCACTGATAAAATGGATGGACAGCACTACTAAAACAAGAAAACTAGAATAGCCTACTATGAATAGACTGGCTAATAGGAAAGTCCTAACTGCGACCCAAAGATAAGAGATTTCTAATTGTTACTGTTATCAGGTTTTCCCCGTTATCAATATATTAGGACCAAATCTGTAACCCTTGAGGATAACTAATGTCATAATTCACTTCTGTACAACTGACAAGCATAGTGTAGTAGTTAGCTGCAGTATTCGTTTGGTTGCAGTTTTGCTTTACTGGGGTTATGGCTACTAATAAAATGTAACCAAGTAAAAATCTTTGAACAGCCGCCATTTTGTACTGGATCAATCTTTTTGAGTGCGGTTTGCGGCATTAAACTCTGCTAGATAAGCCCTTTAAAATGATGTCCATATTGACCTATGCACCTATTTAAGATTTCCTTCTGACTCCTTGCGGGACGTCCCCATGATATTACAGAAAACATATAGTTCCTTCAAAAAGTAGATTTTTAGGTGTAGTATTGATGTACCAAATCTTGTTTCTTTATCTGTTATCGTTCAGAAAATATTATACCCGTGCAGGACTTTATGTACACCCTGTATATATAGTACTACACATACTCAAAAATACAACAGCATCACATCCTTGCATGCCTATTATTGTTATTTATTCCATTCATACTGGTAATTATGGAGCTCTACAAATATGCACTCAATATAATTTTTTTTATATAAACCCTAGAATACTGGTAACCATCATGCAAGTATTGATTCATGAGGTAACTGGATCTGGTCAAGGAACATGCACATGTTGCTCCGGCCCATTTGCTAATTTAGCCTTATAAAGAAGAGTTAGTGCAATATCTTAGGCGCGCTAATTGAAAGAGGAGATTCCTATATACACCTTTAATTCCAGTCTTGTGTTTCTCTATTTGTAAATATTGTTTCTATGCAATGCTTTTTTTATTTATGTTTTGTTTTATAGTAGTTGATTGTGTTGTGAAGTGATTAATTTAGTCATTTTTATCGATACACCGATAGTTCATTTCATCTTCTTTCCAACGATGTACTCTTTCAACTCGAATGTATTACACCGAAAATAACCTAAATATATTTGTTATAAGATCGGACTGTGCGATGCGTACAGCGTACGTTGCGGGCCAAGTTCAGCGGTAAACACTAAACGTACGGCGTACGTCGCGGTGCGTCGAAGGGTTAATATGTACCATTGTGTACTAAGTCCGGTTTATTCACTAAAAATAATTTATTTAAATCAAATCAACCATATATAACTGTAAATGTTTTAAAACTAGAATACATTTGTGTTATTTTAGGTATTTTGGAATTTTAAATATATTTACACAACTATATATTTTAGCTACATCCGCACCCTTTTTTATTTTATAAAAACAGGAATTTTAATTATTAACTTATCACAAAAATGTTTAAATTTATTTTATGATATTTATTATAATATATCACAGTATTCTCTAGTTCATTGTGAACAAAATGATACCAAGTATAGGTAGGTTAACACAGAAAGAAGATTTTTGCTATGAATTTTATAAAAAACAGCACATACAAAAACAGCTGGTTAGTTAGGGCCGAACGATATGACAGTGCCAGAGTTAAAAATATTCTGGGACTACTCAGTATGACAATTTTGTCTTATCTGCCATTAAAGGGTTAAGGAGATATCAAATCTGAATTCACTTCTTTAATCCTGTCACAAAATAATACAATTGATTTGATTGTACCTGAGATGGAGGAGGTTGTGAAGGTGTCTGAAAGGATGCTTTGCTTCCGATTGCACCAATAGATTGAGGGGAAGGCTTCACACTAGCAGACATCAGAGAGTTGGTACTTGAAGAGATCAGGACTGTGTTGGGATTATTGCTCAACTGCTGTGATGTGCCATAAGCTGGAGGCTACAACAGAATATTTACATATATGTATTAAAAAAAACTATGGTGTAATTAGTAACTTTATTTATCATTACAGCTTGTGTTCTTATTAAATGACACAATACAACCAAAATACAGAAATAAATTTTAATTGTTCAAATAGTTGTTTAACATTAACTTCTCGGCATTGATGGTGCAGCTGCTTATGTTGTAAATGTGGCATTTATCAGTTGAGGGTTAAACACTAAGTATCCAGTTAAAGTGACTTACATTAATTGTATTTGCACAATTCGACAGCCTCTTTGGTGACTATACCTCTGAGATCTGGGCAATTGATCCAGACCTGTGTTACTTCCTTTGATTACAAGTTTACAGGAGCTGTCTTGGGGAACTTTCTTTCTAACAAAAGCAAAAGCAATCCCAATAAACTTGTCTTGACTTCTTCATAGATATTGGTGAATATTCTCATTGGAGGACCTTTATCCTTCTATGTTTATAATTGCTTTGTGCAAAGCCTGTCAAAAAAACAGAAAATGCTTTCGCGTCACAAATATGTTTTAACGCTTTCATTTCAGTTATGCACCGCCTCCCAGAAACTAAAACAGAGGCTTTGACCCACCAAAGTAAGTTACAGCTTTGAAAACACAATACAATAAATAATGATACTGACCTGGATGCGGTATTGAGAGAGCTGTGTCTGAAAAATATCAGGTGGTGCTGCACTAGGTGGCGGTGGAGCTGTCTGGTGCAGGTACATAGACTGCTGGCTGAACCCTGATGTTTGACCTAGGCCTTGCGATAGATATGGAGAGGCAAACTGTGAGAACTGAGAACGCCCTTGATTCCCTATCACCTGAAAATTATTCATTAAAATAAAAGCATATCCTGTAATCATAAACTAAACAGATTCTTAAGAGATACACTAGGGACATAATTATCTAAGATTCGGTTACCCTAAGTTATCTAGGTAATGTATATTACTGTAATCCAGTTTTTAATTGTTATAAATCCATTTTAAAATAGAAAGTTACTCAACTAAAAAACTTCTCATAATTTGTTTTATACATTACTAAAGTATGAAAATAATATTGTTTAGCTGCAAAATGATTGTTATGGTTGGTGAACAAGTCACACAAGGTTTCTGTTAAAACCTAGCTGTTTTGACAAATAAATGTGTTTTATTTTGTAAACTTTCCTTTATAACAAAGTTAGACTTGGTTAGACATTGATTATAATCTATGGTTATAAACAGGGAACTCTGACCTTTAACCCTTTCAGGGCCAGGACCAAATATGAGATGTTGCAAAATTTTAAGTAATAAAAGCAGGGTAGAATATGATCTAATTTTAAAGGAATTAAATATACAGTGATCAAACAATTTTGATCTATGTAAAGAAACAACAAACATTTTTACATGAATTTTGAAAGCAACCTTTTTATTGTTATAATATCTGGATTGCCCAGTTTATTTTAGAACACAATCTCATTCAATATGCAAAAAAGATTTATAAGAATCATCATATTTAGGAAAATAATTATAACAAAAATAGTTCTTTACTAAATTGATCTTACTTTATTAAATGGTATTCTATTTTAAGTCCTTAAAAAAATAAGAATATTACTTATAATTTTTAATTTAACTAAATAAAACATAAACAAAATTGTTTAGAAGGCCCAGCAATATAAATGGATCAAGCGACAGCCGATTTCTTTGTGTTCCCGAGGTTGAAAATATCATTGAAGGGAGAACAATTTGCAGATGTAGATGCTGTCAAGAAAATTGTACAAATACAATTAAAGAACTTTCAAATAATGATTTCCAAAAGTGTTTTAAACAGCTGTATTAACGCTGGTATAAATGTGTTGTTGCAGGAGGAGAGTATTTTGAGAAATAGATTTGTAAGTTTTCAACACTATATATAAAAGAACTCCAGGAACTTCTTGACTTTATCTCGTTACAAGTTACAGATTTGTTTTTTTTCCCAGGAACTTTGTATTTTATGTTTTTATCATTTTAATTCATGTCAGTTTTTAAGTATGGTCTCTCATTTTTATATATATATATATATATATATATATATATATATATATATATAAGTTAGAAATTTGTAACTCACTATGTAGGATAAAAATAATAACAATATTGAAAAAAATAACATAATAACATTAATCAATTTTCTGAAACACATTTTCTTTTTGAATTATACGTGTCCACAAACTTACCTTATCACAATTTAAGAAGGAAAAAACCATAGATTTTCTGAATTAACTAAACATCTGTGGTGGTTAAGCCATTCACAATTAATTACTCTCTTCATTTTTAAATTTGATCAATATTGGATTTTTTGTATTTATTTATATTGTGTTTAATATCACAAACCTGAGGGTTGTTTAACTGGAATGTGGGATATAGTTCAGCCTGAGGAGTGAACACTGTCGGTGGTGAGGGTATTGCTGGTATTCCACCATACTGAGCTGGAGACTGAAACAAACAAATCACTCTTATATTGTAAACACTTTAAAGTTGATTGTGGATTCTTATTTGCTTGCCACTTAAAAGAACAACATTTGGGGTCAGGAATATACAATTAAATTGCTTAAATGAAACATTTTTGTAGACAATTTATCAAGAATTGGACAAATAACGCTATTATAAAAAAACCATCATGGGGAAAAATAATCTTTACATAATCTCTGAAATTTAATAACACAGGGCGTTTCAATATTATGTTAGCACTTACTTCTTTAACATAAAACTGAATTACCCTGTAATAGACTAAAGAAACAAGTGGTATAAGTTATCAGTCCCTGGTCCTGTTCTGAATCGGTCGAAAGGTGAATAGTTTGGGTTTAGAACGATTTTGAAAACAGCTATGTACTAGGTACCTGCGGGAGCAGTGGTGGGCCAGAGCATTTAATAATTTGACAAACATTTTTTGTACTGAGGAAGAATGTGAATTTCATTACTTCAACTGCCTGGGAGGAAACTCAGGTCAGGATTATGTTCAGCTCTTTCATGTTAAGATCTTCATCCATACACACAATAAGATGAAAGAGACATGTGGATATAATGTGATGAGTGGACACTGAACCTTAGATTGTGTGTGGGAGTTAGGTGAACTACAAAGGGTCAGTAGTAATGTGGCTACCAACCATCTTCTTATTATATTTTACTTTCCTTTCCAATTATTGTTCCTTATCACAATTATTTCTGTCACATTGCTGGCAAAATTTTAAAAAAACTGAGTAGATATTTTACAAACCAATCAATACCCTACACAATTTGTCACAAATTGTATTAAGTGATTGTGAGCATAGGAAACATAATACAAAAGAAAACCTTATTATTTGTTATTTTAGTAACCTACATTAAGTTTATTCAAATTTACAGTAAGAGAATCCAATTTTAATGTAGCAGACTTCATTTTGTTCTTTCCATAAATTTCTGAGTGTATTTTATTAAAAGTTGAGTAATATAAAATATTTAATTTCTAGTTATAGCTATAAGCCAGGCCTCTAAATTAAAAATATAATAGTTAGTTATATATGATCTATATTGATAATGTATCACAAGATAAATTTATCAAATGAAAGGTAATACAACTTTAAAATTAATATGGTACACTTACAATACAGGGTACATAAAAAAGAAACATAGAGCAAAAATGGCATGTTAAGTTAGTAGGATGTAGAGTAACTGCCTTGTTTAGTGAATATTTAAAAATGATAAAACTAGAAGACTGTAAATGTATAGTAGTGCTTCCACTGATAAGGCCCTCTTTTACAGTTTAAAGAAACATTAATCCATCTGTTGAAATTGAGCATCTAATAATGCTTACTAAAGTATATTTAGCAAGGTTTTTATACAAAACGAGTGTAGGCTTGGTGATGTATGGCGTGAGGGGATGGGGAAGTCGGATGGGGAAGTCGTGCGAATCATAAAATGTTAGTTTGTGTCTAATAGCATGACCTAAAAATAAATTCCCAAGCGTCGTTCAAGAATTCAAGGATGACAAAACAGTAGTTGATTGTTGGCAGATTTTACTTTGATAGCGATATCAGACATTGTTCACTGTATGGACCAACACCTTCAAGGATACAGCCTTTGAGATTAATGGATTCTTAGGACTGTGGTACAAAACAGGAGTGAAAAAGGCAAGCCACTTGCACACTAAAGAACTTTGGGCCACTGATGGTACTGCTCCCAAGATATTCGGTGCAACTGTCACAAAGGCGGTTTGTTCAAAACCCTTGTGTGTGAAATACGGTTTGGTGAGAAATCTACCCGAGAACAAAGGGATTAGACAATCCTGCACCAATCCGTGAAATATTTGAATAGTTTATCAGTCTGTGTAAGGAAAGCTACTATTTTGGGGAATTTGCAACCATTGAGGAAATGAAATAATGGAAGCAGTCCTCATTTCGTTAATACATACCCAACAAAATATGGGATAAAATGTATGCTTTTGTAGAGAGACAAAAACTTTGATCACTTCAAATATGCTAGCAAAACTCCTCAAGACACTATTGCAAATGATGTAATAATTTAGTAAAACAGGTCGTACATTTATTATTAATATTCTTTACTCAGACTTGCCTCTACATGCTATGACTTAGTACTGTAACCTATAAGATCATATACTTAAATTACTACACAAATCTTTAGTATGTGTTTTATATATAAGAACATTTTTATAATACAATTAACAATACTTTTAATAAATAACAATTTTCCATAAAAATAAAATGCTGTTTTTTATATTAATAACTCATGAACTGAACCCATTGAGGAAGCAATTAACCTAGCCTCTCTAGGACTGATGTATGAATTGATTTTGGCAAAAATACATGTGTGTACTAAAATATTAATATAAAGAGTTTGGATACAGATAAATTAGTCAATTTTTCAAGACATTTTAGTCTATTTGGCTGCTCTACAATAGTGTTTGTTTCTTTCTCCAAATTATGTTTTATTAAATTTTTGTAGTACGTATTTAAAACATTCTTTATTAAGAAAAACAAAAAATAAAAAGCAACTGTTAATTTTCTGTTACCTTTTTTATCTGTTTCAATAATTTTTTTATTCAAAACAACACAATGCTTTTTACATGGAAAACCAGTTTTTATTGGATTATTTAATTAGCATAATAACAAAACAATCAAAATTAATTTACAATTTTTCACTTTTTGATGATTTTATGACGAGCTCCTGAAATAGTTGTCTGGGAGATGAGAAAAAACTTTTTGTTACATTCAATTGATATTATTAAAATGCTAATTAAAATAAACTATTTAAATTTATTATAAACAAGACCATTCATTTACTTTTTATAATTCACTTTTGTGTCAGTCTTTGAGTATCTTTGATATCTCAATGACACTGGCCAAGTATCTGTTACTTCTGAAGTACGCAATTTGTCTTGTTCCATGATGTAGCAGAAGGACAACAATAAACAACTATAAAAATGTAAACACCAAACACTTAGAACACAATACATAGAATGTAAACAAAACATTGAAGTGACGAAAATTGAGCATATGGCAAAATGTAAACAATAACAAAACAAGCTATTAGTTGTAGTTCCAGTGTGTAAACATAACAAATCGAAACGGAATAATTGCTTATAAGGATGCACGAGAGTACAAAACTGCGATCTAACGGAAAAAAACAAATACGTGTCTAAAAAGAGCATGAGTGCCGCTCGGGCAAGATTATTCAGTCCCACTCGGCTGCAACGAGTGACGCTCGGACAAGTTCCCCAATGTGTTAATGTTTTCCATTCTAAGCCGTGGTATCAAGAATCGTTGACACCTTAATACCTCTAAGTATCAAGATATTGAGTTCAGAATCAACCCATCCCTAAACTTTACATTTGAATTAGGAAAATTTTAGTGGCTGAAAATGTCATTGAAAAACATACTATACAATGCAGGAAGTTAGGATAAAATATTTTGCCAATATCCTCTTGCCTTACAACCAGCTCTGTACTGGCAGTCATCTTCATTTCAGCCCAATAAGAAAAATAAAATAAAATCTCATAAAAAATACAACCTTATTTTTAATTGTAGAATTCTGAAGAATGTCTTTTTTTAAATATAATTACCACACTGACCAAATGATTTTTGTTTCTTAATACTTCTGTAATTTAAGAACCTTTTTAGTACTTCAAAAAATATACAATTTACAAACAGGATTTTGAATATCTTTAAAATGAAACACATTCAATAACACTACAACCAAAAAGAAGCACATAAAAAAGCATAAGGTTTAACATTGTTCTTATAGGGAAAACCTAAAGCCCTTTCAATGCAGCTTTTTAAGATTTTTAACTATATGAAAAAATAACTTGGTGATATCAACAAAAGATCAATTTATGTTACGAAAGATGTGTGAGCAGAGAAGAATAGACAATTTGCTTAAAGTTTCAACCATTAAATAAACTATCTTCAAACTAATGTAATCAATAGGTTTCTTACGTAAGTCACAATAGCAATCAACCAAGCCCGTTAAAAATGTAAATTTATCTAGATATTTATAATATTTTCATTTTCTCATGCAACACTACACGATTATATTTTGAAGAAAATTATGATTTGTTACACCACTAATATAGTCTCGCACACTAATGAACCCTTTACGATATAGTGTTGACAGTAGATTTATACCAGGAGATTAAGTGACGATAAACTTTCTGCAAACCTTGTTACTTTTTACTTCATCACTTATTTACTTTCACAATTGTTACACATAAGCTGGTAGTGTGGTCCAGACCTAGACTAATGATCCTTTTATAATATAGTGTTGACAGTAGATTTATACTAGGAGACTGAATGACAATATACTTTCACTTAAATCTTATGAGTTGTGATCATTTACAACATGTAATAAAAATACTGTATTTTAAGTAGTTTCAATCAATTTACAGTGTTTTCCTTTCTAATTCAGCAGTGTTATACCTAGTATTATAGCCTTCGCTGCTTACAATATTACTGAGAGTTTCTAATGCTGTTATACAATATTTTAAATGTATCTGTTACTATCGCTATCATTACAATTTAGTTCACTAGAATTAGTTCTTTATCTTAGAAACTATGCGAGTTTAAAAGTGATCAATGAACATTTACGCAATTAGATAATTATAAGAAACATGAAAGCAAGCACTCACATACAGCTGGATTTCTAGGGAACACCTTTCCGATGGATATTTAGTGATCGCTGGTTCTAAAGGTAACTATAAATTCTGTTTTAGTGGTTGAGTGCCAAGGTATATTCTTCTAATTTTCATTTCATTTTGGGCACTAGACCCATGCTGACAGGAGGATAACTGGGATAGTACTCTGAGCTAGGTGTATCCACTGTAGTTAATACAATGTGTTTCTTTTTAACAGTGTAATATTCATTAAATATTGTGTTTTCAACCAACTAGTGTGCATTCATGTTTTATCTATTTATATCAATATGTTGTTTATACTTTAAGCTGTAACGGTTTTTTTTATTAAATCGTTTTGCTAAAATTTTTAACAGAGAAAGGCTAAAATTTTGCGTTTTGCTACAAATTTTTTTCATACATAAGTAGGCATACATCAGGTACATATTATTTCAGTGTTCATGGTTAAGATGATCATGTTAAGGGAAATTTTGACTCAACTCTTATATCAGGTTTTGGGTGTAAAGGAGCATTTCTGGTTTGAATTAATTAATTTCAAATACCACAACTGAGTTTGCCTAATTGCCCTAACCAAGAAAACAAATACATGGTTAGATATCGGAAACCTACTTTTGGTCCAAGATATTTCTAGTGCCATTGTAGAATTTGCTTTGTTGTGGCGATGTAGAAAATATACACACATATGTAGGACTGAAAAGCATACCAAGTTTTCAAAAATCATCCCAGGAAAAAGCGAAAAATCCCTACAAAGTTCAAGCAACATTTCAAAATAATCGTTTATAATAGGTTTTGCATTATAGAAATCTGACTGTTTTTCAGACGATAGCCTGGGAAAGAATAGCTCGTTGAGGCATAGTGCTCGTTCCCGTGTTCACAATTTCACAGAAGCAACCAGTTTCAGAGTACTCTCAATGTTTTTTTAATTTGTCACTGGCGCTATCTGGTGTAATAATTATAAAGTAAATTGTTCTTTGGTGTGTGCATTAAACTAATGATCAAGCATTGTATACTTAATATTTTCTAAAATTTAAACGTAAAAAATACTTCAGCTTTTGACCAAATAACTTTAGCTGATAGTGTCAACAGCTGTTCAGTGATGGTTAAATTAGGATATGAAACAATAGTATTTTGATTATTTTTTCCAAATTCTAAATTATTCTGGAAACCATTTCTGATCTTTTTTTATATAAACCTTCCTCAGACTTCAACGAATATTAAAAAAATAACAATTAGCCTAATTATAGCCAGGCTATCAAAAGATTAGTGCTTAGCAACAAATTTGCCAATTCATTTTTATTTATAAGATTTATGTAATTAAAAAAATATTACATAATATTATTATTACATATACGAAAACTATAAGTTAAACTATTATATATTAAAAGTTATAATAAACATTTGCTGCCTTGATTGTACCCTGAATAAGGGTTTTTTTTTCATAGAATGAAATGTAATTAAATTATTTTAGGATGTAAAAGTATAGTAAAATCCCGCATAATAACATTGGGGTCAACCAATGTTTATGGCAAGGCTAGGAACCGAATTAATCAGCAAACAACTAATGTGTCAACAAGCATCGCAGTTTCAAGGATATGGTTCTCAAAAGAACATATTAAATTATGTATACATGAGTGAACCAACAACAATAAAAAATAGTTGAACCCTTGGAAGGATAAGCAGAAGCCTATCTTCTCTGCTAACATTGTGGTTCAGACATCAACTTTAATGTGTTGGTTTCCAGATTAAATTTTCTGCTTTGTATCCTTGGTGGAAGTAGGTGGGTTTTAATGGAAAAGACAATTCTTAGATACTTCCACAATAAATTTATTAAAAACAAATAAAAATTAAAAAAAAATAAAAAATGTTTAATAAATTTATTGTGGAAGTATCTAAGAAATGTCTTTTCCAGATTAAATGTTGAGATTTTGAACATTGCCTCGTAAGACCTTTTTCATCTTTGTAACATAGACTGTTATGGAGATTACATAATAAGTTAAGTTCATTACACAGTCATTATACTC
Organism: Homalodisca vitripennis; assembly: GCF_021130785.1. Lineage (NCBI taxonomy): Eukaryota > Metazoa > Arthropoda > Insecta > Hemiptera > Cicadellidae > Homalodisca > Homalodisca vitripennis. Next base: position 172,141,904 of record NC_060210.1, read on the forward strand.
TTTGGTAACTATTTAATTGCCTTTCTTGTCCATCATGAACAGAAGTTTCATCAATTATATTGTAATTCTTTTAATATAGCTTTGTATATGTCTAATAACAAGATTATACACAATATTGATTCCTCTTCTAATTATAATCAACATTACACCTTGATGAGAAATAAGACAACATTTTATACAAGAAGCCTTGTGTACTCTACATCAAATTAAGTACTGTATCTTTCTCTCCCATCTGAATCTGAACTGTATTTATAAATTTTATAAAAAAACGGATAAATTAAAAAAGTATAAGCTATTCTGTGAGCCTTATAAACAAAATTAATTCTGATGTATGGAAAGAATAAAAATGTTCTTCATATTAATTTTTGTTTATTACAATATTGATGCTCTGTATTGAATCTGTACAAAAACCGACAATTTTTTCCAAAGAAAGTAAAAATATTAAGGTTTTTAGTAATCTTTCAGTTAATTGAATGCAAGAATTTCCTATTTAATTTAACAACATAACATTCTAAAACTTGCTAAGAGAAGAGAAAGGAGAGGGTTAAAGTAATAGCATCTTTACTGTCATGTTCGGTCGGTCGACACTGCTGAAACTGTTGAGGATCAGCTCCCGTAGGTTGAACATCACAATTGGAGAGATATGTATATACAAGAGATTGGTTGTGTCCTGCCTTTTGTGAATCTGATTCTCGAATGTGAATCCAAGCTTTTGGTTCAAATTTTGAATCTCGCATCTGAAAAACGGGGTGATGAATTTAGTGAAACTGGGACAGTTCCAAAATAATTAAGTAACTCGCTAATGAAATTTAAAGATAACAAACAAAACAAAAACTAAAATTTTTCTGAATCTGTTACATATTCAAACACTTATTTAATTAAGTACCTTAAAATAAAGTCATTAATGTATTGGGGTTTTCTTGAATTCTTAGTTTAATGAGACAATTTATTATACTTTTGTGCAGGTTGTCTAAAAAACTTATCTGGTTTTCTGGCATAATTTATGAAAAGGTAAACAAATAAAGTTAAAAATAGCTTATGCAATATAAAAATATATTCCTAACAAGTTAAACTGATACCATAAAGGAAATAATGGTGTGATACTTCAGGAGATAACAAATAACAACAATCTATGTGACTAACCAAAACCAGTCTGTGTAACAGACCCATGTTGTTTGTTACTTATTTCATAAACTCTTATTTTAATCACTACTTTTAATCCTTGACGTTTACATGAAAGCAAATTCCCAATACATCCCAAATGTTTCAATCTTTCTAAATATGGTTTAAACAAGAATATTAATTCTATAAAAATTCTCCTATAAATACATATTCTACAAAACTAACTGTATCTAAAATCCAGTCTGAAATCCACCCAACAAAAATCTGTAGGAAGGAATTTAACAGACTTTTGTTACCAGCAGCAGTTTGGTTTAGTAGCAGTTTATGAAACTGTCTGTAATTCAACAATTTCCCAGCAACTACTCGCTCGTACTAACTTTTTTCAGATACTTAATAGAAATCAAACTTTGAAAAAAGCTTCTAACACCAGATAATTCAAAACCACCAACCATAAGGGCATTGAAAAGGATGCTGATGAGGAGAGAACTAAATAGATGGCTATTGAATTCATATAATCTACATTCTATACACTAAAAGTATAACTGCAGAGAAGTTATTTTCCACACTTATTTTGTTTTATATTTTTGAGCCCACTATTACTCTAATACAAAGAAAGAATAGCTGGTACCTGATAGTTAATGTGTTGGCTAGGCTGTGCTGGGGATGAGGTGAATGCCCCAGATGGAGGGGACAGAGGTCCAGGATGAGGGTGCATCGTGGCCTGGGGCTGCGGTTTCACCTGCGGGGCAAGCAGCTGCACATCAGGGAGAATGAGCTTCAGAGTTCCCTTCCCTCCCAAACCTTCCCTATACTATACATTCATGTGTGAGTATTCAGTTTTTTAATGTAAGTTGGTCAGATAAGAAAGACGCTAAGAAAAGAATCAGACGATCTAGCAAATTTATTGCAAAACAATAGTAAAGAATGAGGGATAGTAGACAAAATTACTAACTTTTACGAGTTCTCCTTACAGTTTACCAATACATAAAATAAAATTCTATAATTTTCTTAACTTCGTATGTACACAAAAAAGTAATAACAATTCCTTGAATATTGAACATAAAATCCTAAAATGACAACGATCCTGTTCAAAGGTGATGGGGCATGAATTACAAATTGTACTGAACTTTTTATTACATTTATTTTTGTATTTGATTTATATGTTTGATGTTTTGTCCAAGACATTAAAAACAAAATAGACTGAAAGTACAATAAAAACATTTAGTCCAAGCTATTTTGATGACTTTGAATAGAGTCTGAGAGTAGTACAAAAGAGTTCGGTCTACAAATATGATTGTAAAAATTTAAGTTCATTTACAGTAATTTACTTCTACAGTAAACAGTAAAAAAAAAGTTCCTTTTCGTTACTTGTGTGGTTTCTGAGAAGTGCTATTTCACAGAGGCTTTAAAATGTAAAAGATGTTCTCTATTTCCTTGATTTACCATTTGATGGATCAAAGACTGAAGTGGCTTAGTGAAGATATTTTGGTTTTAATTTAATAATTCATATTTTATTACCTGCACTTGAAAAACAGTAACATGTTAAAACAATTTTTTTTAAAAACTTCATAGCCCACTTTACACTCAAGACTAAATTAAATATCTGATTTTCTAACTCAGATCAATACATTTTTGTAGTAATGCAGATATCTTGCAAACATTTCTCTTCACATTTTAAACATAGTGAATACAAAAAAAAAAACAGTTTTTCACAATAGTATAACATGTTTGTACAATCAAAGAAACAGCACAGCCAGTTAACTTCACACCTCTCACTCAGTCTAGATTAAAGATGAGTTCCCAAATAGGACGACTAGGTTGTATTAGTGTTGCAGGTATCGCAGAGACAGAGCTCTTTACACTCCTCACTCAGATTAGAAAAAAGACAAGTTTTCCCAAAGAGGATGAATACATTGTGGTAGTGTTGCAGTTACTGTATTGACCATTATTTTCACACTTCTCACTCAGTCTAGATAAGAGATAAATTTTCCAAATAGGACAATACATGATAGTAGTGGTGCAGGTACTTCAAAGACAATTCTCACTTAAGATGTGACAGTCACATCGTATTAACAAGGCATATCCAGAAAGTAAATGTATTTCACGGCTGGAAAGATGTTTTTTACTTGTTAGCTACACTACTGAATAGCCTCATTCGTAACCTCAACTGGAGTTTTCCTCTTCCATAACAGATTAGATTGACATTGTTTCCAAAACATATTGTCACATCGACAATTCTCAACGTATTGACTTTGAACCGGTATCGTGGAGGGGAGGAATCAGTTTAGCCAACATGTTGGAAAAAATCCTTCCAGCATGCCTCAGTAAACTTACTTTTTGGATATGTCTCGTATATCTAAACTTGTATATCGCTTGTAATCAATTGAAGTAACAATAGCTAGAATTAAGTATCTCAACCAAGACAAATTGGATGGAATGTGTTATATAACAAGTCAGAGTCAAGACTTGATATAAAGGTGGTTAGAAGGAAGGTGTAGTAAGAATGAACTCTTGTAAAATGCTACTGTTACAAGTATTTTTGAAACTATTGTTGGATATAAATATATTTTTTTGAAGCATTGCAAATTTTAAGTAACTTTTTAACATTTTTATTTAGATTATATTAAATATAACTGGGCGAGTTTTCCATACCCATTTATCATATAGGCGAAGTTAAGACTTAAAAAGTCCTCTATGCCACTTGACCTCAAGAGGTATCTGGAATCAATCAGTCTCAAGAACTGCTACAATCTTTAGAGTATGTGAAATTTCAATTGAAATCACATGGAACATACAGAAACTAAAACATTCAATTGTCCCTATTGTTTCAACAACTTTTTATCATGTATGAAAACTTGAGCCAACTCAACAAATAAAAAACTATACTCACACATCTATACATAAATCGTTAACCCATCATGCCATGTTATTTTGAAACAGTGGATTTCATCTGGCAGTTCTTTTTTTTGTGAAAACACATAACTGAACTATTTGGCACGGATTTGATAAGCATTGATTTATTATATTCACAAACTCCATTGAAAGCAGTAAATATTAATACAATGTACTTCATTTCAGTTTAGGATCAAAATAATTCATAATATAGACACTAGACACCAGCATACAAACCATTGTGCTCCTAAGGCAAACTGGCATGAGGGGTTAACTGATAATAACAAATGACTAAATATATTATGAACATAGGAAACAACATATATTAATAAAAATGTATAGTTTTAAATTACCTATTGTAACCTTGTGAATGAAAACAGAATCTTATCATGTGGGTAAAAACATGTTTTAGTAACTTCCACGAATATTTCAATTTAAACATTTTCAAAGTCAATATTTAGTTTACAGAATAGTTGAAGATTACAAAAACAGTTATTTTAATATAACCAAACATTTATCTGCTTTTTTTAAAAGTATTTATATCCACTCAAATTATGCCTGAAATTACTTTACTTTCCATAAAAAGGTCAAAAAAGACTATTTGTACATTATAATACATCATGCAATCGAGGAAAAATATATCGAATCAATACTAGTGATTATATAATGCTAATTTGATGAAAATATCATCAAGATTGACATATTTAATAAGTGGTAATCGAAACAATATTTCCATTATTTATAAAATATCCCCTACACACTATGCGATCACAGAACTAATTTCTGAATTCTACTAAATTTGTACAATGATCTTTAAGAACAATATAATACAATGCATAGTGTGTAGGGAATTGGGCTAATTTACAATGTCAGTCCAATTGGTCGCAACCTGTCACCATTACTGCGCAGTCTATAATGATCATAGTAGTTGTGAAGAAAACTGCTTTGATCACATTTTGTAATAATACAATTTCATTCAAAATAATTAATGTTTTCTTCTTAAAGCAGTACTATTAATAGCTTACGTAGAATACTAAATCAGTTGTTAAAATGGTTCAGCACACTGGGCTAGAAATGACATGACATTTATAATTCAGTAGTATTGTTTTATTTATTAAATTGGTTACATTAAGTTTTATTTAATATCAATTTACAGAAACCGCTAAATTCTATTCATTATTCCATTTAGATTTATACTATGTATTTGGTTTTTATTCAATTCTCATTTGAAATTTAACTGAATAGGATATAACAATTTATTTATTTTCAGGAAACTTATTTATCATTGAATTTAGTTATTTTAAATTTTATTATTTATTATTTTACAGAATTATTACTTTTATTTATTGCCAATAAATATAACATAAGTTTTTTCAAGTATCACAAAAACGGCACAGCAATGCATTGTTCAGGCACATCGCTACAGCACCAGCTTGTATAGCTGTAGAGAAATTAGTAGTAGCTTTTTAACTTAGTTTAGACCTATCATTTGCTGAGAGTTGTAGTACATGTGAATCATCTCATATCACTTGATGAGTTACATTTAAGTATTGGGTATTTTTTTTAATAATTGAAAAAGTTTAATCAATATAAAAGGTTTAATATTTTTCAGCAATATATTTATATTTCCATTTTCTTTATTTTGCCTCAACATGAACGTTGATACAGACAGCCAAACAGTATTTAGCGTTTGATAATGTATCTTATGCCTATTACATTGTCAAAATTGGTAACATGATCACTGAGGGCAAGTGATTTAGCAGTCAGTTGTGAGGAGGGGGAGGGGCGTTATTGCAACACCCATGGGCGGGCAGATTTTAAAATCTGCCTCTGGCCTAGTGTAGGTCAAACTTCATTTCAGTTTAGTTGGCAGTAGGGTGGTTCATGAACATTGGCAAGCGATAAGTTGTATCGTAGAGTATCATCGTATCGTTGTAAGCGTATTGAGTTTAAGAATGTTACTGACAAACAACTTTTACAATTTGAGGAAGAATGTGACAATCTTTTAACTGTTAAGATTCTGCCTGAAAGTGACAAAACATAAAAAGAAGCTTTGACACAAAAAATGTAATTTTTTAATGAGAAATGGCTGATCCAGGATTTAAAGTTGCAGCAGTTGATTATGGTGGAGTCCAAGATTCATTTTATATTTTTGAGTTTTAATGAAAGACGAAAAAACTGTATTGCTTTCTTTTCCTGAGTACCATCAGGACTTTCAGCTTCATGACTAAACAGTCATCTAAAGGTTATTTGAGCATTGCGTATAATCGGGGCAATTGAGCCTTACACGCTTATCTTAATGTGTGGCTCAGGGAAAGAGTCAAGAGTCAACAAAAGAATGATTACTATTGTGTAGTTGATGGTAGGGCAGTAACAACTACCATGCGTTCCATATGGCCTGTAGATAAACCTAGTGATAGCAGTTGTTTATTCACTTTGTTTCAATAAAATGCTATTACTTCATATTAGTTGCTGTGTCTATTTACTTTTTAGTAAATAGTCGCAGTTTAGTGAATCTCATGTTTATAGTTTCCTTTTTACAAAATTGATGAGTTCTTTAAAAGTAATATATCTAGTCTAGTCTTCCAAAGTTAGTCTGTAGGTAGTTGTATCTGTATATGTTAATTGTGTTTATTTGTAGTATCTGTATGACATAACCTATTGTACAAATATGTATTTAATGGCCAAATATATGACTTATGACTTTTTAATCACTTCACCCAATAGATAGATTCTCATTGAAATAATCTTAAATAATAATTTAGTATTTAGTTATCTTATATTATATTTTAGAAGGCGGAAGGGAAATATATAATTTTAGTTAATTCAACTAAAGTTAAGAGAAATTTATATTGTGGGCCAGACCAGCTCTGTTGCAGCATTATCGATTGATTGGCAGTATGCAAATTACCGATGTTAAAAAATGTTCTTGTACTTCCTGTATGAAAAACTTATTACAGATAACCGAATTAAAAGATGACTATATTTCTAAATAATACTTTGGTGTCCATTCATATTTTCTACATTTATTTTGGTGCATCGCCACAAGCCTGCTGTAGACATATGATCGGCAGCATGCAAATTACCAATTGCTAAAACGTCTTTTTGTTGTATTTTGCGTACTTAAAAATGTAGATAGATAATCCAAATTGATTTATCACATTTTTGTAAATAATATTTAGCTTGCAGTTCCTATTTTCTACGCCTATCTATGTGTATCACATAGAATGATTGATTCTTAATTCCAAATCTTAAAAATTTAGTGGATTTGAGATTTGGCTTTGACACATCATTCATGTACCTAACCAATGATTTTCTCTGAAGAAGCTTTTAGAAATGGTGAAATATCATTTATTAATGTACAATATTAACTGTGACTTTCAACAGTGGGGCTTCTAGATGAGATTGAATCCTAATTCATCACCACTCCTGCGCTTGCATAAATCAAATTCAGTTGTAAATTACTGTATACACATCCCCACAATTTAATATAACGCCAATAAAACAAATTATTCTTGTCTAAGAATTATTTTGGATAATTTTTTAGTATTGTAGGTATGATGTTTAAGGTGGTACAATCGGTTTGTAGTATGAATATTTTGAAAATAACTTTTAATTACAATCTTGGTAAGCCCTGTAAGAGACCATTTTTAAGACAGGACAAATAAAAAAAAAATTCATTTATTATTTTACAAGGAATATTCAAAGTAAAATTTTGGAGTATCTTATAATTAGGTACAAAGAAAACGTGTTGAAAATTATAAACTACTCCAGCTATAGTATAAATGGCCGACATCTTGAAAGAACGGATAATCTTGAAATAGACACACATAAAATTTATAATATGAATTTTTTTCAATAGCTACTACACAAAACATAGTTAATGTATGTTTAAGGGTTTTAACCTATAACATAATTTAATAAAAATTATGTGTGTATAGATAGAATAAAAAACTATTGACAATCTAACTATAGTAAAGAATGAGTTCACTATAACCTTACGAACGATCCTCAAAACTATCCGACTAGAGTTCTGAAATATCTAAACTCTTATATGGAGTAATAAGAACTACAAATTACATCAGAATCTACGTCAGTATCAAATACTATATCGCAATCTGCAAAATTTGGTTTGTCTGATTGTGAAATATTTTTAATAAATTCATCACTGAGCTTGTCATTCACAGGCTTACATGACGATTTCGTTTACACGGACAGTCCCTCTTTTTTCAACATCGTCCGCACAATGTCCATGGTTTTCATTGTGGACATAATTATAGTAATAGTAACGCATAATCATCTTGTCAATCTTGCATGGGGATAAAGCTTAAAACTGCATTAGAAATAAGAAACTCGTCTCAAATTCATAACGCTTCTTGCAGAAACATAATTTTTTTTCTCTCAGTGCTAATGAACTGTTAAAAATATAATTTAGAGATACCGCGAATTATACCGCTTAGCGCGCTACGGGGAAATTACGATCGGCGATATATACCGCTTAACGCGTACGAAGGGTTAAAACTATTGTAGTCATTCATCCTCTGAGGTGTTAATTGCTATTAGTACATTTACTTATCTCAATAATTAATTATTCTTGGCCTTGTTAGCTTAAATTTCAGTTATTTATTTATTAAAATGACATTAATGTTCCACCTCCTGACAAACTACATATTTCTGCAGCATAAAGTGTTATCAGTTTCAATGGCATGTCCTCCTTTTTTAAGGCCTTTTCAAGGAATTTTCTCAGTTACCTAATAAAATATAGTAAGCCAAATCAACTACAACATTAATTCATATTCCTTTTGTATTGTCATTAAATGGTGACATATCTTGCACTTTTTTACTCATTTTGCAATTAAACAATTATATAACATAAAGTATTCTCCCGAAAACAAAATAAAGAAGACCTAATCAGCACAGTGAATAATAAAAAGATTCGTACCGATATCGGAACCACTGGTAATTCAGATGTAAAAAAAAGATTTACAAAACACTTATAGCTTTTAATTCAACTATTTGACTATTGAATAGTCGAATTTTATTGAATATGGCCGATAAGTCATACGTAGCAAAACTACAAACATGTATTCTAGTTGTGACCTTTTCTGCCAAAATGGTCATTTGAGTAGCAGGTACATCGTCAAGCAAAGGGTTAAATTATATTTAATTAGAAACTATAATTTCCTTATGTCAATGGAACTCAAAATTTCCAGATAAATTAAAATGAATATGCCACTCCCTGACATATTTAACATTTTTATCTTTAGTAGTTTTTATTTAGGCCTGGCTTAAGTGCCTACTTCTTATTTTAAAGACCAGTAATTCCTCATGGCATGACAAAAAGTTTGTTTCTACTATATCTGTCTTCAGGAAAGTTATCTTTCAGGACTATGAATTTAAAAATGTACAAAAAAGAATATTGCACAAACTTAAACTAGTATTTAATACTAATAAATATTAAAAGCTTATTCTAAAAATGAAACATTATTTTTACCTTACAAACATTACTGGAAGGGTCTGGTTTAATCATATTTTGAACTGTGTTTCCATTATATGCACTGGGGTTATTCTGCAACTGTTGGCCGGCGCTAAAACATACATCATATGGTACTAAATTCAATATGTCTTCTTCCACAAATGTTTCTCAGAAGAGTTAAAAATTTAAGAAAAATATCTTGTAATATAAATCTAATGTAAAAACCATAACTCTGTAGTAACAGATTTTCAGTTGAGTTTTAGATACAAAAAATACTTTTTATATATTATTCAGTCATTATGTATTTGGTTAAATAAATAGTCTACAAAGGAACTATGATTCTAATTAGATATTTAACTATTTTTTTTTTATATAAATAGTCGCAAAACTGAAGTAAGTAGCAAATACAAAATTATAATACTAGACGTCAATGAGCTTGCTCTATCTGATTATATTTACAAATATTTAGTTAGAAAATTACATTTTACTTTTTTCCACAAAATATTGCAATAGAGCAAAATATACATACATTCTACAGAAAACAAAAGATAAACTTAAAAGGATTTTACAAGATATGAATTTTAAACCTAAAAACTAAGACCAATGTTTAAAACTAAAACTAATGGTTACAAAATATACTGTATATTTGACACACTTTAATGTAAGCTACATCAGCACAGGAATAAAGGTGGTTGAATCGTGTTTTTCAAGCTCTGGAAACTACAATAAGTAAGTAGTAATTTAATTCTTGTAATTTTCAAACAAATACATCTGACAAAGGAATTATTAGACACTTTTGCTCCTGAGATAAAACAAACATCCCAATTGTAAAAAAGTCACAATTATTGTTATCCATAAAATACCTATACTATTATATTTTATTAATGCAAACTTGTTGCAATTCTTGTGTCCACAAAGTAAAGCTAAAAATGTCCTGTTTAGTTGATATATATACAGAACTGCAACTACATTATGTGCATATAACTACATTTTCTGTTCGGTGAACAGTGATGAGGATTGAGGGTTGAATAGATAAGCATTCACAAATGGACAAAAAAATATTTTATTTAAAATTTGCATCAATCACTAAATGTCACTTATAATAGTAAAGATACACAAGTGAACCATATGATTTATATACCATTAAAAACAAGAAAGACCCTGAATAATATGATGCCTATATTTATTCCTTTGTGTTAACTGTGACATCAGAGACAAGTCCAAAACCGGCGACGATCAGTTCGTTCAGCAGTGTTTAATCTTGTTATGTAGTTGTTTAGAGGTAAATATAACTGTTATTGATATAGTCATTATAAATTCACAAGAGTATTTTGTGATAACAAGTAATGTGTTATAGAACTTTTAGTACTAAAATTGATATTTCCATGGAAAAATTTGAGTTGCACATACTATTTTCAGTTTATGTACGACAAATTATGCATTTCTTTAAACCATACAAAACTATACATTTTTTTAAACTAAACTAAAATAATGGCTTAGTTTTCTTGGTTTTCAAAATTTATTCACAGCTTTCTTGGTTTTCAAAATTTATTCACATAGCTATCCTTCCTATGCACATTCCTATGCCTTATTTATTTTTTAGAATCAGTTCTTATAACTTTGATTTGCAATGAAAATTGGAGATAAATATTATACATCATAGTATTCTCTAGTGATCAACATTATACAAAAATACAATACATAGGTTTCAAAAAAGTAAACGTTTTAACAAAAAGTGTGCAATCGTCCAAAAACAGCCTGTGAGTTAGATAAAGTTCAACTACCTAACTATGGTTAAAACCTGTTACTAATTTATATCTAAACTATAAAATAGTTGCATAAGAAACTTACTTGTAAACACCCTCAGGATTAAGAGTGTTGCCATCATCAGAAATTGTGGAGTCAACTCCAGGTTCCACAGAATTGCCAAATGTTGGTGTGAAGGTATTAGCAGTAGAAACTGTGCTGTTTTCCTCTCCATGTTCTAGCACCGCAGGGGAATTCTCCCATACCTATAAATGTCACAAATTTTCATCAGCAACTGTGGGGTTTACTCTAAGTTCCACAGAATTGCCAAATTTTGGTGTGAAGGTATTAGCAGTGGAAACTGTGCTGCTTTCCTCTCCATGTTCTAGCACCGCAGAGGGATTTTCCCACACCTATAAATGTCACAAACATTCATCAGCAAATGTGGGGTTTACTTTAAGTTCCACAGAATTGCCAAATGTTGGTGTGAACGTATTAACAGTCAAAGCTGTGCAACTTTCTTCAGGAAATTAATTTTGATGTGTACTTCCTGCTTTTTGGGTTACAAAATACAAAATATTGGTGTGATGATATTACACCTTTAACCCTTTGGTATGGTTGAAGGTTATATGGTCCCACTGACTTAATACTCCATTATGTGGTTTGACATCCATATAATGTGCTGCAACAGCTCATCTACCTGTAAAAGAATTTTGCAGGAAAAATAAATAAATAACACATGTTCATTTTGTCTTTTAGTCTGGTTCTTATTTTTACTCATATTATTCTGTCAGTTGATATCGGTGTAGCAGTTTGAGGAAACAAACCAGTAATTCTTTCTTTCTGGGACATATTAAACAAATTACGAATATCTGATCAATATTAGATAAGATATTGAGGCTTTACTAAACCACACTGTATTTTATACTAGTTTTGTTTAAAAATATTCTGCCATAGGGATTACTGTGCAAGTTAAAAATGTCACGTCAAAAGGTTAACCGTCATGGACGAGATATATCATTAAACTATGATAGACATGTTAGTACACCATAAATTGATACAAGTACCATGGTATAGATTTATTGAAGTATAGAACAGTTATTGAAGTTGTTAACTACATGTATTATAGTTAGACAGTGCACTCTTAGTGGCTACAAAGTTAACCCTCTCCCGCTCACAAGGCATGAATCGGCACGGCCACCACATAGCCACTGCAGCTTAAACGGCACAGATCGGCACGCACTGCTTTACCCACTAGAGCCGATAAGTGCTGCTCTCGAGTAGCAATATTTTGTACTACTACGAGTTGTTTGATATCAGGAGACCATTTACTTTAATTTTATAGTAGATTTATTCCATTATTTTGCTATTTGTATTAGTTGTGCGGAAACAATGGCGGGTTGTAGTTGTACACTTCATGACAGTGAAATCTATCTCGTTATTAGTAGTGATTGCGACGATTCAAGTGAGTGTAGTGATGTACCAGAGCCTTGTGAAGTGGTTGGTGGCATTGAGGATGTAGTTCAGAGTGATCACAGTGGCAGTGGCGGCGAGCCAGACAATGACCTTCACCAAGTAACTGCGTAAAAAACAACCCCGCGCCACCGGCGCTCAGCTGTCCGTGTGCCCCCTCCCTGGTCTCGTACAATCAACTTCATTGAACCAAATATTTTTGTAAAATAATTAATATATATAATTATAGTTAATTACAATGACAGAACGTGTGTAAGTTGAGGCTCCGCGTATTTTGACCGAGCGTGACCGGCAGAGCGAATTAATTGAGGCTAGAAGCACCGTGAGCGCCTGGAAACAATGCGAGCGGGAGAGGGTTAATGATATCAAAATAACACTGATAATAATTTAAATTTCATCGAAAACATAGGGGTTTCCACAATGAATTTCAAAATTGGTAACCAGATTGGTGAATAGCGACCGAATTTAAAAATTTTAACTATATAATTGTAATAATTAGCATTAAAAATAAAATATGGTATGATAAATGAAATATGGTATATATATATTTTTTTTTTGTATGCAGCTATAAACGTTGCATATGGTTTAATAATACCTTAAACAAATTCAAAATTTTTGAACAGATTTTTAGAGCATTATTAAAAACTCTAGTTCAAGGTGATGTAATCATGTAGACTTTAAATAATTTAATCATTAATTTTATAATTCCTAACAGTAAATAAAAGCTATTTTTAGAAAAGTCCTCTACATTTTCAGAAAACTACATCTGGAACCCAATTCAAGTAAGTACCCGCAAACAATCCTGGGTAGAAAGGGTTAACAAGACAATATTTAATAGGCTAACTTACTTTTTTAACAGAAGCTAACTTGAACTGAAGTTCTGATTGGGCTGCCATTTGAATTGATCTTGTCATTTGAATTGCAATATTTTTACTACTTTTATCATCTGCCAGTTGTGACAAATCTGAATCAAATCTGAAGTCCAACTTCATATCAGCATTATCTTCATTCTAAACAAAACATAGACATATTTTAAATCAACTATAAACATGAACCAGATATTAACTGTAAATAATGACAAACTCTGTGTGGCATACTTGTCAATTTGGGATGAAGAAATGTAAGTCAATAATACACTCCAGTTTTTAAAACACTTATATCATTTCATGGTAATGGGTATAAATAATATTACCTAGCCATGGTTATAACACTGTCTTCGGCCATGTTTCAACACCCTGTAGCCAGGCATAGTTATAAAAGTGTGGTTGGCTTGACCAATAATATTCTATGGCCAACCTTTCTAGACTATTTAGCAAACTTAATAGTTTAAATTAATAAACAATATTTTACTGTCTAAAACTATTGGTACTGCATATAATTTTACTAAACACGGTAAGGTTTCAAATATCTAAAATAAATCATATACCATGTAAAAAAATTTCGAATGGGAAAATGAGAAAGTATGGTTTACAAAAACTAAGATTTTTACATAAAAGAATACAAAATATATAAATAACTTTTTATCTCATTGGTGAAAATATTAGTGTCAATATTTATTCCTCTATGAAGAAAAATGTATAGTGTTTTAATTTACTTTTAAGTACAAAGTACAGTTTTCCTTGTGGCTTCAATCAAGGAAATATGCCAGAACATCTAATTTCGACCATTTACGATATTTCTGATGCCACAGTTGAGTGTGCTTGTTCGTGGCAACAAGATATATATAGATATGCAGGTTTAAAGGAGCCTGCTTCATTTCAAAAATAAATAATTAAGGTAGGTTTTATTACAGTTTTTAAATCTATAGGCTAGTAAAAGTTAGACAGTAACTTTGTATTTGATAGTTATATTACAGTACTGAACAAGCACTGCTTATTTATTTAATATTTGATAACATGTATAGTTAAAAGTGCACTTTTACTAAAACTTTTAAAAGACATCTCCTTACATACATTCTACAACACCACCATTAGTGATGTGTCGAGGTGAATCTCAAATGCACTGAATGTTCAAAAAAGTTTTAACTCAGACAACAGCTAATTGGCAGTAAACAAATTACCAATTCCTAAAATGAGTTATTGTTGTATTTCATTTTTGAAAATGTAGATAGATAATCGAATTAACAAATTATTGCAGTTTAGTAAGTAACATTTCCTATGTGTATCAAAGTTCGTGTACTACAATTTCGGTTTCGGTATCAGCCAATCAATAAAATAATTCAAACTTGGGTTAAAATAAATTATTGAGTTTTGACATTCCAGAATTGGAATAGTTTTATTATTAAATTAATACTAATAATTATAAAATTATTATTTTATTATTAATAATTATTGAAAAATTGGATGTGAAAAATATCTTTGTAAGATATGTGCAGTATTTACTCACAGTGGAAAATAAATAAAATCTTTACTAAGGTTCAGAATAAAATGTGAGGTTTCGAGAATTATGGATTTAACCATCACACTACTGTAGACAGTTCCTGACAAGATACAAGACTAACAAAGACAGTTAACAATACCATACATGTGTGGTGATGTTAAGATACGACAGTCATTCAACTTTTCGTTTAGAAACATCACAATACAGTACTGAAAATAAATTTTTGCCATTAACCCTGCAACTAACTGGCTTTAAGCGATTATCGACGCATTAACTATGTCGTAATAATATCCCTTATAGCAAGCCTATTTTTACTTTGTTTGAAGTAAAACATACGTAAATCTAAAGATAAAGATCCAAGGTTTCATATTATATCATAAAACGTTCTATAGTTACGTTAAATCTTTCATTATAAAATTCTAAACTTGGATATTCACATTTCCGATTGCCATTTGTTTGCGTAATTTCCGAACACGCTAAAATTACTGTATGTTTGTCAAAATTCCCTATTGTGAGTTTACGTTCATTGAAAACAGTAAATTCTTGGCTTTCAGAAACATCTTTTCAATAGCCAGTAGAAAAATAAATGTTTATAAAATAAGCGTTTGAAAAGCTTGTGTTTTGTAAAATCCCAAAAAATGCCTAATGCCGCGAAAATAGCTTCATTAAATTTTATTATTTTTGTTACTTTATCGTTGTCTGGAAATAGTGAAAATCATATCAAAACAAAGAAGAAGAATTGCTCTAAGCAACAGTATCGTCAACGAAGACTATGAACTAGTATTTTATTTTTGTTCTGTTGGCACAATCACCGACTCAGCCAGTAGAGAACAACGCATCGCTTGGTTGCCATGTTGATTTCTCTGTTGTTATTACGGCATTGCCGGTATTAGTGTATTGCTTGCTATTTATTTTGATATTTTAGACTTTTTGTTATTTAGTGTGTATAAATAAAAGTTTGTTTAGTGTTTTTTTTTAATTAGTGAAGTGAAAAATGTAGAGGTTAGGTTAAGTTTTAGTGAATAGGTTGGATTTTTGTGAAACTGAAAGTAGGTCTCTGTTCACGTAGGTTCAGTGTTTTATTATTTTGTAGACAATTTATAGTTATTTCATAATGAGTGTTAATTTAAACATTAATGTATTTATTATAAAAGCATATTCATGTATTTTAGACAATATTTTTTTTTTACTTTTTCTGAAGGCATTAGCATTTTATTTCTATGACCATCGCTTGTTTTATTTTTTTTAACAAAAAATAATAGAGATAAAAATACATTGTTGTTCATTTTTGTAAACTTTAATAAATGTACTATCTATATAAATAATTTTTGGATGAAAAGAAAATTGTTAGCTAAAAAATTTACTCGAGCTTGCAAACTCCAAGCCCAGACCAAGCGGTCCGCGTTTATCACTACCGATAAATCATATTCTGTATTCCTATTGGTCGATTCTTGGCGATTTCTTCATTGCGCATGTGCGTAAGTTAGGCATTTATTTCACAATTTTGACTTTTGTAAGTTTGCTGCCATACAAAAATATCTTATACAATGTAAACTTCTATAAATATCATATTTTTCTCTTTTACATATATTTATCTCTTAGAAAAAAATATTTGTTCATCCAATAGTTTCCAAAATGTCACAATGGTATACATAATAGTGCTATACAAACTTTTTTCAGATTTTGTAGTTTTTATAGATATATTATTCAAAGTACCAATAAACTTCGTTTACATAAATATTTTTTTTGTAATTTGTAATTCAGATATATAAGCAAACTTTTGTATATTTTAGAATTATTCTAAAAAATTTCATATTACCTGAGAGGGTGCTATACATTTGAGAAAATTTTATTCTTTATTAATATTTTTAATCAGTAAAAAAATAAAAATACATTGAAATGATTCAATGTTTAATATTTTTTTGGGGAAACTACATTTATTTCTAAAGACATTGATGTTTTTAAAATGTTTGTATCTTAACCCTTTTAACCCCAGCCATTTTTCCATGGACTTGCCAGAAAGCCCATGGCGATAAGGGACCATAGTGCAGAATTGAGGGAAAATTCATCTAGTTTTCTTATTTTTGAAGATAATTTTTAGGTTTTTGTTTTAAATTGTTCACAAATAAGTGTACTCTTAGATGTAATAGTTAGAAAGTACTTTTACAGAATGATTTGTTTTTTTTTAGCGTATTTATACATACAATTTTTTTTATTTTTTTTTTATTTTTTATAGTTTGGACATACATAAACGGCAGAAAAAAAAATAGTAGCCCCTGAAAAATGAAGCAATTTTGTTGTACACATATTTCTTACTACACACACAAAATTTGAAGAACTTTCCTTGATAAATGCAGGAGATATATCCAATTAATTGTATTGCTGCATAAGCACTTCTTCATATATTTCCACATACACATCAGTAGAAGCATACGGATATGTTTACTTGTTTTTGCACTTTTGAAATAATAACAATTGTAAAATAACACAAACTAATTGTAATGGTTTGTAAGACTAAAACTTGTTTAATTTTTCAAAAAGGTAAAAAAAATAATATTTACAATATATACATTTTATGGTACTTTGGGAATGGGGTCAGATTCCATTATATGCCCCCAACGCTTAAACCTTTTTCAATGAACTTAGAACGTTATAAAACGATGTAGTTGAGTAACAGAACTAACATTCCATTAATCAACAAGCATTTCCAGGTATTGTGATATGTATTTTTGTCGCTGTTATCTGATTACTCTGCAATCACTTATCTACTAGAAGCTAGACTTTGACCTCTGTCTGAGGATGGGGAGGGGTTTGTGATAAGACAATTCCTGTTTTATATTGATGAAATATTGTTGAAATATTGTTCTACGCTAATCTAGTAATCAGTAGAAGCAAAATGTCAAATTCATGTATGGGTGTGGTCGGTATAATCCCAAAGTACCAGTGTTTATCAAAGTGTTTTCACTCACTGGTAACTTTTCTCTACGACTACTCATGTTTTTTTTTACTAATAATACAATAAATCACATGAAAAACAACCCCTTTCAATCACGCAAACTAATTGAGGTTATAAGTCAGCATACAACAACAATGCAACTGAAGTCGTCTGACAACTGACATCGACAAATAAACTACGCTCAATGACGACGAAATACGATGCCAATTGGAAGGTTTATTGTTTTTGCATGTAGCCCGTTTCTTCACCGACTACTATACCGAAACTGATGGTATTTGGACATATTATTAGCCAGCTACATTAAATTCTCGAGACGTCCGGTATATCGGACGTTGGGCATTTTAGCTAGACCACCTCTGTCCGATATATCAGACGCCGGGGCTAAAAGGGTTAATAAATAGATGAGCAGTGATTAAAATACAAAACCCTTACAAAATCACCAAAAAGTGCCTGCCATTTTGGGAAAAATTATGGCCAGTTCCAGGGTTAAGTAGCACTCGTAATTCGTTAGCTGTTAAAAGTTTCAGCTGGATCCATCACATAGTTTAATTGTTGTTGATCGAAGTAAACAACTTTAAATTGTTTATAAAAATGAAAAAGTGTATTTCGAGTAATGCAACTGTATTTGAAAGGGTTGACACCGAAAGAAATCAAAGCTGAGTTGGGCAAAGTTTATGATACATCTGCTCCTGTGTTTTCAACTGTTTAAAATTGGGTGAATGAGTTTAAACGTGATCATATATCCACAAAACATGAATCCAGATCCGGACGCTCTGTGGAAGTGTTTACCCCTGAAATGATTTGACAAAATCAACGATATGATTTCGACAAATCAAAGTGCATGAAATAGTTGAGGCCACAGGATTATCGCAAGGTACAGTGGCTTAAATTTTACATGAAAAATTGGAGGTGAAAAAATATCTTGGCAAGATGTGTGCAGTGTTTACTCACAGTGGAAAATAAATGCATTCGTGAGGTCGACTATATGGCTGTTTGGCTTTTTTGGCCCTATTCCGTTGCAATCCCTACTCACCAGATTTGGACCCCAGTGACTATTTCTTATTTCAAGACCTGAAGAAATGGCTTGATAGACAAAGGTTTACATCTAACAAGGAAGTAATAACCACAAAAAATTTTATTTTAAGGAGCTTCCAAAATCCTACTTTTTAGACGGCTTAAACAAAAACAAATTAGAACAACGCTTAGACAAATGTATAGAGTTGAAAGGAGATAATGTTGAAAAAGTTTTTTAATTGCCCAAAAAAGACTTTTTCTAAGGACTTACTGAATGACCCTCGTATTGTCCGGTATCGACTAGGATTACACTAGATACTAACAATATCATATAATATGCGTAGTGTTGTTAAGATATTGTTCAGTATCAACCTAATAAGATAAAAGACTAAGAAAGATAGTAACAATGCCATAACGGGTGATTCCGATATGGCAGTGCGTTTTTTTTAGGGTTGATAGAGGATGTTAAAACAACATTTTTTGTACAATACATATGGTGTCGCAATTTCTTCATTTCCGAGAACATTGAGAATTTATGAAATGCCTCCTAGTAGGCAACAAAGTGTTGCCTTTGAGATTCAGTCAGAAAACCACAAAGCTACTGAAACTAAATGTGTTTCTCTTCTTAATTACAAATAAAAGAACCACTTCATGCAAACAAGAATATAAAAATTATTATTAATAAAAAAAAATATTATAAAGCAGCAGAAGTGGGAGAAAACCCCTGACTTTCAAAATGTATGCAGTCAATGTTACGAAGAGCTCAGCTTTTCATTTAAACAAACAGGAGAAATTTTGAATATTTGCTGTAATAATTTGTTTTTACATTCTTGTTCACACTATGTGGTTTTTATTATGTAATATTACATAGAAATAAGATTTGTTTCAGCAGCTTTGCGTTTTATGGCTGAATCTCAAAGGGAACACAATGCGTTGCCTACAAAGAGGCATTTCATAAATTCTCAATTTTCTCGGAAACGAAAAATTTGCAAGCTAATGTGTATTGAACAAAAAATATTTATATTCACATACTCTATCAACCCTAAAAAATGCGTACTTTTATGAGAATCACCCTGTATATGTGTAGTGATGTTAAGATGTCCACTACTGACAGATCCTAATAAGATACAAGATTAAGAAAGATAGTAACAATATCAGATATTTGTAGTGATGTTAAAATATTGTCCAGTATTAACAGATCCTAATAAGATAAAAGATTAAGAAAGATAGTAACAATATCAGTTATGTGTAGTGATGTTAAGATATTGTCCAGTATTAACAGATCCTAATAAGATAAAAGACTAAGAAAGATAGTGTTAATACCTAAAATGTTGTATTGGTAATACCATGTTAATAATATTGTCCAGAATCGACAGAGCCTGACACAAATAATAACAATACCAACCTTATTAAATGATATTGGCATTTGAATAGCTTCAGATTTTGTTTCTTGCAGCTTCATTTCAGGCCCTGGTGCCTTAAAACTCACTGCTACAGTGTCCTCTTCAAGTTTACGATCTGAAACTAAATAACAAATATTACTCCGTGTTACATTATAAGAGTAAAAGATAATTTTAAAAAAGTTAACTGGTTTGGATTGGGGAGGCACACCTGAAATAAGCAGTGGTGATTAGTGAATTCCTGTATTTTAAGAACATAAATAATTATAAATATCATGGTTTAACAAATTAATTGCCAAGACATTGGTTCTAAATAGTCACAAGACGATGGCAGAAAATAACTGTTAGTTGACAAGGTACATCCTCTAATGTTAATCATAGTAAACAAGTTAACCTTCTCCCAGGCATTCGTCTTCAAGGGGAATCTGGCACCTACAATCTGCTACCAACTGCGTTATCATTGCTCTCTGCTTTGTGCTGCTATCTTATGGCTACTTTGCGAACTGCTAATGGAAGTATCTATTGACAGTACTGTTGTCTAGGAGTATGTATCAATGACAGTGATTTAACTATTTTTATCAAAATCCCATTCAACTTCTTTAGCTAATTTGTAGAATTATTATACTTATTTGTAACTTTCTGCAGCTTATGTTTTACTGACATATTGTTATGTTGTTTTTACAATTCTTTGTACAAGACATGTAGTCTTATTTTAATATGTTAACATTTGAAACATTTTTGTACAAATTAGTTTTTGTTTGGATTTAGTTTATCTTACTGGCTTATCAATTTTTCAAATACCACCATATTACATAAAATTGAATAATATAATACACAATGATGTATGGTATGTGAATGTTTTGTTCAATAGAGATATTAAAACAATAAAACATGATTGTTCTCCCGCAGCGTGACAGCCCAGTTGTGTTAGAAGCTAACATGATAATTTGACCAGTCATGTTTGGTAGTTTTATTTTCAGTACAAATTATTATAAAGAAAGTATGTGTCTGCCATATCTGAAATGCATTATGACACTCTATTAATAATGGTAATACTTGTGGACGAATGAGTAAAGTGGAATCTGTGTTTAGACCTGGCAAGTCAACAGTATTTGATTTAAAATTACATTCTTGAGTTCTTTTTCAGTATTCATATATATCCACATAAAGCTAATAGGAAACATGTCAAATACATAGTTACTTAAGTAGTGTTCAGTTTTATTTCCACCACCAAAACTTCTAAAATTGAAATACTCTTATAATTTTAGAGAAGACATTAGATAATAGAAAGTTCTAATTTTTACAAACATTTAATATGTTATCACATTTTTTATTTACAGTCACAATATTCTACCTTTGAAATATGTATATGTGATGTATGGGCTAGCAATTGGTAATAATGAACCAATTGACAACTATTAACATACCACCAAAAAATTCTTTAAGAACTTTCAAAGTTCACTCAATTTATTTTCATAAGAGATGTATGGACGGACAAAACTAGATCATTTTTGGACAAAATGTAAGTTTTGTAAATAAGACATAACTCATCTATTTCTAAAGTCATCAAGCTAATTACGTTTTATTTTATTTCTTATTAAATTTAGTTAACAGAAGTATATTAACACATGCACACATGAACGACTTTGATCATAAAAACCATGGATTTAAATTGTATTGTCTGTCCATATGTCTTTCTGTGATAACTTTTGCTGGAAAGGTCTTAGAGAGACTTGAAACATCTTGGTCCAAAAAAGAGCTATCTATTGATTTTGGGGTCCAAAGTTTAAATTAAATGAATAAAAATAAAATTAAAAAATCCCAGGATAAACAAAATTGTAAAAAAGAAACTGTGTATCATATGAAATTGTATTATGTTATATAGCAACATATGTGATGATGTTGCTTTTATTGGTTGATCAATAATACTTTTGTTACTTTCTGTTGTGTTCTTGGATACTCCGTTGCATTGGATATTATTGTATTTCCATATGTATATCAAAATATTGTAACAAATTATTTTCTTTATAGTACAATTTTTATAGCTTTTATTTACGTATTTCTTCATTGAAATAATTGGAACAATATTGATTCTCTTATAAAACAAATACATACTAATATGTCACTCCATCCAAACCCAGAAAGCTAGGCCTCCTCTTGGGTTATAATTATTTTACCTTAATAACTTAAGTATAGTTCCGTAACGTTTAGTTTTATGTGCACTATTGTACATTTTTTCTGTCTACATGTTTCTAAATAGTTTAGAAATAAATAAAGACAATCAATATAATAGCACAATTTATGCATGACTACTAGGTGCCCACTTCAAAGGAACTCAAGAGATTAAAAACATAAACCAACATTGAGCTCTTTAATTATAATAGTAGTGTTCAAATGAATAAAAGTTTACAGACCAAACTAAAATTAAGACATACGATTTTATATAAATATAATTAGGCATTTACATAAACTAATTTAAGAAATTGAAATTATTTTACCACAAATCTTTAAAAGCAGATCAGCCTCCAAACTATCGTAAAACTGTTTACAACTGTTCCACAGACTGCAACGGCTTGACAAAACGTAAACAAAGTCAGCATGCATTAACGACTTGGTGAGTTGAGTATAGCATAAAAAAGAAAAAAACAACTGTTTCTATGTTTAATGTGGTAAGTAAACGTCACACCATAACTCGCAAACACATGTGTATCTTATAGCGTTAGTTATTAGGCCCAACAAACCAATCTAAATTGTACACCTAGAATAGATTATCATAAAATGATGAATGTATTCATGCACATTCACAAAAATGTATGCATTTTCAAGAAAGTTTCCTAATATCCATAAACTTTAAGCATGAGGCTACTGAACACTCCAAAACAGTTAAAAATGTAAGAGGTAATTTTATGATAGACAAGTTGTTAAAATTTGAGAGAAGTTCTCTGAAAGGTTGCTCGAAATTGGCTCAGACAAATTCAGCTGAAATGTAGATACCTTTCCATTTTAGAATCCACTACATAGAAAAAGTAAAATGACAATAACAAAAGTATGCAACAAAAAATAAAAATGTCTTTACTTACCTTTCGCCTTTTCTGGCCTTTGACTTTTATTTAATTGATTGGTATACTTTGGTTTCATTGCCACATCCATAGGAGCAGACTTATAATTGGTATTTTCAAATATAATTGTTTGAACAGGTGGTGAGGTACCATCCAATACGGCTTTCTCTGATTGCTGCAACAGTTACATTAGCAGTAGTAAAAAATAAAAAAAGTGATAAAGTCTACAATCTGTTTACACTATACAATTATCTCATTACTTAATAAACAATAACATAATTATGAATAAGATTTTAATATCAGAAGTGTTAATGGAGAGAGAGAGTACATATAGAAGGTCCTTGTACACCATCACAGATGTTTTCATTTCCACTAGTACAATGTGGTGCATCCAAATATAATTAAACTGAATATTAAAATTATATTTTAAATGTCGAGTAATAACACTTTTTTCTCTTTGCGGGTTGGCTCAAGACCCTGCACTTAAGTCGTTTTAAGAGCATCTGTGCCTCCCCTACTTCTGTTTACCCTTCAAACCTTGGGCTTTTGCAAAAACCTAAACTAGCAAAACAATCCAACCACATGTAACACTGATTCTTTTGTTTCTTCATAGAGTTTGCATTCATCAGTCTGGTTTAAGAAGTAAAAACGTACCTTATGAAAGATGTCTTGACCCTGTGCACTTCAACCTATGTAAATGTTATTATATCAAATGTGTAAATTTCTATGCAGATAACTTACAGGTGTACTTGTCCTAAAGCTCTGATAAATTAATATCTTGAGAGCATTGTCCAGTGGTCTGGTGACAATGACAACATTCAACTTGAGCAGCCTCTAGTGGTTGCTCATTGTTAACAGAATATGATAGTCAAACCAGGAAGCAAAGGCCTTATTGTGTGAATTTCTTCTAAATGAACAGAGATTTCAAATTCTCTGATCATGTCACATACACCAGTGACACAGCCAGCCAGTAGTAAGCTGATGGATCTCTAGTGAAGGCACATAGTTACAAGAGTTATTTCAGGACAAGGGTTAGGTTGTATGTAAGAACACCATGCTGGATACATGTATCACATTCTCCAATAACTTTTCACACCATCCAATGTGCCAGTGAAATGCCAAAGAGCATCTAGTGGAGGCTCATAAGACAAGGGTGTAAAAGTTATTCCAAGACAAGGGTTAGGTTGTATGTAACAACACCATGCTGGATACATGTATCACATTCTCCAATAACTTTTCACACCATCCAATGTGCCAGTGAAATGCCAAAGAGCATCTAGTGGAGGCTCATAAGACAAGGGTGTAAAAGTTATTCCAAGACAAGGGTTAGGTTGTATGTAACAACATCATGCTGGATACATCACATTCTCCAATAACTTTTCACACCATCCAATGTGCCAGTGAAATGCCAAAGAGCATCTAGTGGAGGCTCATAAGACAAGGGTGTAAAAGTTATTCCAAGACAAGGGTTAGGTTGTATGTAACAACACCATGCTGGATACATGTATCACATTCTCCAATAACTTTTCACACCATCCAATGTGCCAGTGGAAAGGCCAAAGAGCATCTAGTGGAGGCTCATAAGACAAGGGTGTAAAAGTTATTCCAAGACAAGGGTTAGGTTGTATGTAAGAACACCATGCTGGATACATGTATCACATTCTCCAATAACTTTTCCACACCATCCAATGTGCCAGTGAAATGCCAAAGAGCATCTAGTGGAGGCTCATAAGACAAGGGTGTAAAAGTTATTCCAAGACAAGGGTTAGGGTTGTATGTAACAACATCATGCTGGATACATGTATCACATTCTCCAATAACTTTCCACACCATCCAATGTGCCAGTGGAAGGCCAAAAAGTGGAGGCTCATAAGACAAGGGTGTAAAAGTTATTCCAAGACAAGGGTTAGGTTGTATGTAACAACACCATGCTGGATACATGTATCACATTCTCCAATAACTTTTCACACCATCCAATGTGCCAGTGAAATGCCAAAGAGCATCTAGTGGAGGCTCATAAGACAAGGGTGTAAAAGTTATTCCAAGACAAGGGTTAGGTTGTATGTAAGAACACCATGCTGGATACATGTATCACATTCTCCAATAACTTTTCACACCATCCAATGTGCCAGTGAAATGCCAAAGAGCATCTAGTGGAGGCTCATAAGACAAGGGTGTAAAAGTTATTCCAAGACAAGGGTTAGGGTTGTATGTAACAACATCATGCTGGATACATGTATCACATTCTCCAATAACTTTGCACACACCATCCTATGTGCCAGTGGAAAGGCCAAAGAGCATCTAGTGGAGGCTCATAAGACAAGGGTGTAAAAGTTATTCCAAGACAAGGGTTAGGTTGTATGTAACAACATCATGCTGGATACATGTATCACACCATCCAATGTGCCAGTGAAATGCCAAAGAGCATCTAGTGGAGGCTCATAAGACAAGGGTGTAAAAGTTATTCCAAGACAAGGGTTAGGGTTGTATGTAACAACATCATGCTGGATACATGTATCACATTCTCCAATAACTTTGCACACACCATCCTATGTGCCAGTGGAAGGCCAAGGAGCATCTATCTAGTGGTGGCTGATATAGCAAGGGTGTGAGGAGTCATGCTAGGAATGGCGAATCTCTGACTATGCTATATATGTGTGTATAAACTGTATATACACACACACACACACACACACACACACACACACACACACACACACACACACACACACACACACACACACACACATATAATTTCAATAAACATTGTATCACAAAAAATACTTGCTCCGCCGGGACTCGAACCCGGATTTCTCACTTGCCGGGTGTAATGGTAGCATATATATATATATATATATAAAATCTATTATTAACCTTTTCTAAGAATGCTTTTAAATGTGTTTGATATTTTGTCCAATAATGGGTTAACTGAGTTACAATACCTTTAGACAATAATTATCACACTAAGAATACAAAAATAATACTTAATAATCTAACCCTTTTAGTGCCAGAGATAAAATCAAATCCATGTTGAAAAGTGCAGAGTTATTTTTTGCGTGACAATGTAAAAAGTGCCAAAGGCTTTTGGACGAAAACGCAAGGTTTTAGGTAAAAAATGTGTATACAATTTATTTTTGATCATAAAAAGTTCCTTTATACTTCTTTTTAAACGTAAATGAATTAACTATCATAAACTATTTAACATTTAAATCTTTATTTATTGCTTTAAATTAAAAAATCACTTTAAACAGCAACATTTCATTGAAAACAAAATAAAAATCAAGTTTAAGGTAAAATAATTATTATACAAAATTTTATTTTGAAATTTAAATACTTTCATAATAAAGATAATTTAAAAACAACCCAAAATCATCTGTAATATCCTAATATTGTACCATAAACAAAATCTTTATAAAAATAGTTAGTTGCTAGAGATATTTTTACTAATACGCAAGGTTTCAGAAACAAATCTACTTAAAATTTATTTTTGATCATTAAAAGCTTTTTAATTCGTTTTAAAGGTAAATGAATTTTCCATCAGAAAATATATAACTATTAGATGTTTATAAAGTAAAAAAAAAAATTAAAAATCACTTTAGACAGTGACTTTTCTACGGAAACAAAACCTTAAAATATTAGTTTAAAGTAAAATAACTAATATAAGAAAATGTATTTTTAAATTTTATAAATGTGTAATAACCTAATATTTTACAATAAACACAATTTTAAAAATTATTTAAGTGCTAGAGGTTTGTTTTGCTAAAAAGCATAGGGTTTTGGAAAATATTCACTTAAAGCTTATTTTTCATCATAAAAAGCTTTTTAAATTCTTTTCAAAACTTTAATACTTTAATGGTAAAAGCCATTTAAAACTATGCAAAATCATGTGTAATATAACAATAATTACTAAAACGAAACTCAAAACATAAACATAACCTTATTGAGGCAATTTTCAAACAAACTCTACAATACTGTCTTTATGGACACTCGGAAGTGACTGTCATCACTTTTTTTATTAATTTTAATATCTAATATAACTTAGAAACATTGCAAATTAATAAAAGCGCACAATTATATAACCTCAAAAATGCTCCGCTACTCGTCAAGACACCGTGATCGCAATCGCAATCCAACTGAGAAGAAAGTGTTGTATTTTAGTTAGTTGTTTACGTCACCCAACATCATTAAAAAGTATAAATAATAGTTGAAAAGGTTAGTTTAGTTCATGTATTGGCCTTTCATATGATATCAGACAGTATGGGATAAGTTATAGAGGTTCTAAAAATGAAATAGAAATCGTCTCGTTCCGAGACTCCGGCACTCTTCGTGTAGGAACGTCTCCTCTCGGAGCGAGACTCTCAGCACCCTAGCGTGTTTTTACATCGTCTCGTAACAAGATCCCTGACACTCTTTGGAATAGATGTGTAAAAAATAAATACTCTCAATACAATCACTCAATTCCAACTTGTGTAATATTACTATAACTAACCCTCATGTCCACTAAGTTGAATATTTAAAATTCTTCATTCAATTAAAAATATAAAAAGAAACTTATATTTTGTTTTAGTAGCTCTTTTTTTATAACAATGATGCAAAGAACTCAAACAAATATGCTTTTGATTCAGCCAAGACTGCATATTATCAAACTGCTGTAACAATCCTGAATCCTTTTAAATGTTGATCTAAATAATATTAAAACGCACTTCTTATTCCTCAATATTTTTAACTAAAATTGTAAAATTATATGAAAATATCCAATAATAAGGATGTAAAAACCATCTGGACATGGTTTTAGTCAGAAATTGGAATTATATTTAGTGTACACTGTAATTAATGGTTTACAGAGGAAGAAAAGAGCTGAGATAGATATTTACCTCTCTTGAAAGCTTTCCACCAGTTTTTTCATCATTTGGACTGCTACGTTGACTACTTGTACCTGACTGAACTTGATCATTTACTTCAACATTGCTGGAACACAATAAATAGTTTTTATGATTAATATATACAGAATTAGAAATTAAAATACTAAATCAACAGTAAAACTGTCATGTACTGTAATAACTATAGTGTACTGTCACAATACTTGGCATGACCTGGAACCCAAGTAAGATGTATTAAATGATTACTGGCTAGAATGAATGATGTCTTAAAGCATTCTCATACCATCCTTGAAGTAGATTCTGTTGAGGTAAGAGCCATAAGAGTAACTACGCTATCAGATAGAATCACTAAGCTTTGATCAATGTACGAGGGTCGTCCAGAAAGTAAAGAACGTTTTGTTATAAGTCAATAAAAACAAAAGATAAGAGCATGAAAATTTATTTATAAATACTTATAAACTTACTCTATTTTTCTACAAAATCGCCGGAACTGTCAAGGCACTTGTTGTAGCGTGGCACCAGTTTTTCTATACCGACGTTATACTGCCGCCAAGGAATGAAGCCACGTTTTTAGTCCTTCTTTGAGGTCTTCGTCACCCAAAAAGTTTTTTTCCGCCTAAAAACACTTTCAACTTTGGAAACAAGTGATAGTCACTCGGAGCCAGATCTGGACTATACGGAAAGTGTCCGAAGATTTGCCATTTGAAAGAATTGAGTTCTGCTTTGGTTCGTGCACTGCAATGAGGCCGAGCATTGTCGTGGATCAGCACCACTTTCGACGACAGCATTCCGCGTCGTTTGTTCTGAATAGCGCGGCGAAGCCGATGCAACGTCTCGATGTAGGCCTCTGAGTTGATTGTTTCGCCTCTCGGCATGAACTCCACATGGATTAGGCCTTTTCGGTCCCAAAAAACTGTTGCCATCAATTTCCTGGTGTTCAAATTTGGTTTTTCTTTCCTGTTTTTTTGTTGGTGAATTCGAGTGATGCCATTCCATTGACTGGAGCTTTGTCACCGTAAACTGCCTTAATTTGCCTATAAATTTCAATAGGTCGAACATTCTGTGCATTCAGAAACCGTATCACACTACGCAGTTCACACTTGGCGGGATTTTCAATTAACAACGCCATTTTAAACTTTCACAGGAGACGCAAACGTGACCTCACGGTACCGCTACTCAGCTCACACTGAGGCAGAAGGTGTGGCTAACGAACAAGCTATCTACCGCGGTGGTGGGTGAACTGCGCCGCCCGTGATGCGCAATCGTTCTTTACTTTCTGGACGACCCTTGTAACATCAAGTTACCTTAGACTAATTCTATTCCTCCCTCATTCAATCTTACAACAATTCTTGATCTTGATTGCAAGTAACTGTATTTGGACTTTTATCTGTGTATAGAAATGTATATTGAACTCCTAAATATGTAATGGCGAAAGCATCAAATCCACCTGCCAAATGAGAGTTACGGATCACTAAAGGAAAAGCTCAATAAATAGTAAGGAATAAATTATGAATGTAAGGACCACCAGACCGATCAGATATGATTGATTGAGCCCCACATATCAAGCATTTTCTTGTAACTATCCAAACCTGGAAAGATTGAAGAAGGGAGGAAGGAATAGAATTAGGCCATGGTAACTTGATGTCATCACCAGACATGGTCATCTCAGAAAACACTTCTACACTTCAAGATTCACCAGACACTAGTGTACATTGTGCAATCAGTCTGAGGATACTGCCACCACATTTTGGACTTTAAAAGACTTAGAATTAAAACAAGGACAATGTTGGAATCATTTAACAAAGTTATGAATTTAATATCAATATTGGTGAGCAACTCTCAGATCTTGAAGGTATGGAGTAGGCATGCACTACTAACAGCTTAGGTTAACAAACTAAAAACTAAGGGTCTTTATTTCTCCTTTTTAATTTAATGTAACTACTGTAATTGGGGATCTGCAGATAGTACATTATGAAATAATTATTTTCTTTCTGAACAACTATCACATGAAATAGTTAAGATTTTAATAACCAACATAAACTAACCTTGAGTCAACTAATACTGAAATCGAATTTGAAACACTACTCGGTACAGTGGGAGGAGTATTGGTGCGCAATGCTGCCGTGATTGGCTTGTCCCATGCATTGACTGGTGGTGGTGGTGCAGGACTCGGCAAATCTGAAACAAAAAAAACCATGTCAAAATAAAACTTATTTCTTTCAGTAATATTGATTATTTACTACAGAGTATTTTCTCAAATTATTAATTTTCAACAAAGTTGCATCAGACATTATTCCAGACGAGTGTTGGTTTTTTTTTACCAAAAAGTGGTGTAATATTGATTTATTTGGCGGTGATTTTTGGTCATATAAACATTATTAATGTTATAAATTATCAGCTTTGTCAAATTATCAACTTGAGATTTTCCACATGCATTATTTCATAAAAGTACTGAAAACAATTGCACACCAGTTGTATGGTATCTAGGTAGTACGCCAAGCTCAATGATAGTGAGACAATCATTATTGTTGTGTACAGAGCTGTTAAGAACACCTAATCACTGATATCAGAGCTAGATATTCAGTAGGAGTTGAGGGTAATTTTGATAATTAGTATTCCTGTTTCTTTGAAAGCCGTTACTTAATTTAAAAATTGAGCACGAAATTGTGAACCGTCCAAACTTATATGTGTAATATAAATCAAGTAGCAACTCTTTAATGATAGATTTCAAAAACAAAAAAACCTTTTAATGCTGATTGGAGACAATGAGTGGACACTATGGATATGAGGACGGTCGTGCTGGCAGTCAACTCTGTATTTTCATACTACTGATTAACGTGGATTTATCAAGTGAATGATAGAACTTTTATAATAAGCCTATCACTGTCTATTTTCATATTAGTTTTAAATATTTTCCACTGTCAGTTAATGTAAGTATTAATTTTTTTCTGGGAAAAAAATTTACAAAATGTGTCTACATTTCCACAACCATAAGGTTTTTTTGAAATTACTCCTGATTTAATTTTTACAGAATAATCTTTCTTATAAGCAGAGATAATTTTGAAGGAGGTAGTTTTTGCTTTAAAATATTTTTATATACATTTACTATACATTAATATTTTCTTAGTGTAAAAATCAGACCATATTTATTCTTAATCACCGATGGAAGATTCACCCCATATTAAAATAAACAAACAAAATTCTCCTAATGCATTACTATTGAAGAATGTTTTTCAATTCAGGATCACAAGGTAGACAAAGAAGCCCAGACTGTGATTGCCACAGACCATGTACATCATGTAAAGACAAAAATTATCACTGTAATATTATTTTTCCTTTAAAAAGTTGTTATAGTACCAATATTTCATATCCATATTACATATCCATTAAGGATAGTTACCAATTTACCACTTACAGATATTATTTTTAATTTAGTTGACAAGTAACGAAAAATCAATGCGAAGACGGGCTAGTTTGATACATATTATTATTGATATACAATATTGGGATGGTAGCATTGTAGTATGGCCGGGCAGCCGACTCACACAGTGCAGTGCACTTTTGATTTCACCACAGCCAACTATGCAGTTTATGAAAAAATATGAAAGAATATATATTTTTCATTCAGCTCTTTTCCAAGAACTAGCCTGCTGACAAGAACTGCATGACCAAATAACAAAACATTTCTCAGACATTTTTTAGTTAAACCTTTGTTACTAATGTTTATAATTTATTCCAATAAAAATGAAAAAAAGAGACTTAAAAATGCTTATCATCATGCAAATATACTTTAAACGTGGGTACAAAATTACAGAATTTTATTACAACTACGATCATGCCTCACAGGAGTTGATTGGAATATTCTCACTCTCTTTTCAATTAAAACAAGCCAGAAAGATAGTGCTTTGTATAGATATGGCTAGCTATTTTAAAAGTATTTTGTACATGGTAAGTGATTGTGTTTTTATATAATATTTATTATACCTAAAACAAATTATTTGACATCTTACATTAAGATCTTGTGATATATATACTGTATTAGGTGGATTGTACAACATGCAAGTATGCAAGCAATACCATTGCTTTTAATCAAGAATTATAATAGAAAATGTATTGGTAAATGACTGGCAAATCTGAAAAGAATCATACATTTAATATCTCTTTTTAAAGTGAAAGCTTTAGTGTCAGCTACAAATTGAATATCTAACTAAACCTTGGATGAATCATATGACTTTGGATAACAGGGTGACCACACAAAATCTTACCAAATTCCTAGTTTATACAATAAAAAACTTCTAATGCCTGTGTATATTTTAATATTCATTATAAGCAACTGTACTGTTGTATTGAACCGAGACATTTTCTTGATCAGCATAACAACCTGACTATTTGGTATATTTTGGATTTTAAAATTGAAATGTTCAACTTCAGAGCAATATAGATGTACGAATGTAAAGGTAAATCCAAATTTCA
Source organism: Homalodisca vitripennis (assembly GCF_021130785.1). Classification (NCBI taxonomy): domain Eukaryota; kingdom Metazoa; phylum Arthropoda; class Insecta; order Hemiptera; family Cicadellidae; genus Homalodisca; species Homalodisca vitripennis. The sequence goes on from NC_060210.1 coordinate 172,174,774, forward strand.
ATTTCTTTTCTACAATACTGTATTTTATTTTGAATAAAATGATATATAACACTTTATGTTTTGCGAAGTAACTGATTTTGCAATTAATTTTGTTTAACTCTGTGCAAGGGATTGAAAAGCTGAACTAGTTAAGGCTAAAATTCATGCCAGTTCTAGGGTTCTTCAATTCAATCAAGAGATTGTGTATTAGAATTGTTTATAATTATCTGTACAAGAATTAGGCAAAACTTTACCTTCCTTCCTCTTCCTGGCTCAAGTTGTAAACCATTAACAATGCATTTTAGATCCAATATTTTGGTAATCATGAAACGTAACTGGTATCAATAATGATATATCTATTTTATTTAATTATACCTAGCATTTATACTAGTAAAAAGGATCATTATTAGGTTATAAATTATCATTGATCTAAAATTCAAAGTTAAATACAATTATTTGAAAAATTCTAATCAGGCTGTAATTGATAAGAAAACACAACTAACTTAATCAATGATTGGTTCTTAAATATTTTTCCATCGCCTTCAGACGAAACATTGGACTTACAAATTCCACACACTGAAGGCCTTGGCCACGATACGAGCAGTAAACAGTGAGCGACGATCGATATTTCATGTTTGTAGTGTGCATATCAAGAACCCTCGATAATAATGACCACGACAGGCATTAGCAGCAAGGTGTCACGGCATAGTACTGCTGATCAGACATCCACTGCCACCAACTCCAGACATTACATTTTTCTCCTGCCACTCAGCACTCAGTTCATTCTATCATTACAGTATATCATGCCAGGACTAAAAATCTGTCTATGTCAAAAAGCTTCTCCTCAGCTTAACTAGCTGAAGCAAACCTACCCTTTACTTCTCAAAAGGTAGTCTTATCAGATCTGGTCAAAAACTCCAATTGACTATGTGTACTCAAAAATCCGCTACGTTTCTCTTCTCAAACCGGCAAACTGATAATGATATTCGGTTAAGTTA